>NC_140971.1:94478609-94643609 GCF_056783735.1 Eptatretus burgeri
TGTTTGTTTCTCTCTGTTTGTTTCTCTCTGTTTGTTTCTCTCTGTTTGTTTCTCTCTGTTTGTTTCTCTCTGTTTGTTTCTCTCTGTTTGTTTCTCTCTGTTTGTTTCTCTCTGTTTGTTTCTCTCTGTTTGTTTCTCTCTGTTTGTTTCTCTCTGTTTGTTTCTCTCTGTTTGTTTCTCTCTGTTTGTTTCTCTCTGTTTGTTTCTCTCTGTTTGTTTCTCTCTGTTTGTTTCTCTCTGTTTGTTTCTCTCTGTTTGTTCTCTCTGTTTGGTTCTCTCTGTTTGTTTCTCTCTGTTTGTTTCTCTCTGTTTGGTTCGCTCTGTTTGTTTCTCTCTGTTTGTTTCTCTCTGTTTGTTTCTCTCTGTTTGTTTCTCTCTGGTTGTTTCTCTCTGTTTGTTTCTCTCTGTTTGTTTCTCTCTGTTTGTTTCTCTCTGTTTGTTTCTCTCTGTTTGTTTCTCTCTGTTTGTTTCTCTCTGTTTGTTTCTCTCTGTTTGTTTCTCTCTGTTTGTTTCTCTCTGTTTGTTTCTCTCTGTTTGTTTCTCTCTGTTTGTTTCTCTCTGTTTGTTTCTCTCTGTTTGTTTCTCTCTGTTTGTTTCTCTCTGTTTGTTTCTCTCTGTTTGTTTCTCTCTGTTTGTTTCTCTCTGTTTGTTTCTCTCTGTTTGTTTCTCTCTGTTTGTTTCTCTCTGTTTGTTTCTCTCTGTTTGTTTCTCTCTGTTTGTTTCTCTGTGTTTGTTTCTGTCTGTTTGTTTCTCTCTGTTTGTTTCTCTGTGTTTGTTTCTCTCTGTTTGTTTCTGTCTGTTTGATTCTCTCTGTTTGTTTCTCTCTGTTTGTTTCACTCTGTTTGTTTCTCTCTGTTTGTTTCTCTCTGTTTGTTTCTCTCTGTTTGTTTCTCTCTGTTTGTTTCTCTCTGTTTGTTTCTCTCTGTTTGTTTCTCTCTGTTTGTTTCTCTCTGTTTGTTTCTCTCTGTTTGTTTCTCTCTGTTTGTTTCTCTCTGTTTGTTTCTCTCTGTTTGTTTTCTCTCTGTTTGTTTCTCTCTGTTTGTTTCTCTCTGTTTGTTTCTCTCTGTTTGTTTCTCTCTGTTTGTTTCTCTCTGTTTGTTTCTCTCTGTTTGTTTCTCTCTGTTTGTTTCTCTCTGTTTGTTTCTCTCTGTTTGTTTCTCTCTGTTTGTTTCTCTCTGTTTGTTTCTCTCTGTTTGTTTCTCTCTGTTTGTTTCTCTCTGTTTGTTTCTCTCTGTTTGTTTCTCTCTGTTTGTTTCCCTCAGTTTGTTGCTCTCTGTTTGTCTCTCTCTGTTTGTTCCTCTCTGTCTGTTTCTCTCTGTCTGTCCCTCTCTGTTTGTTTCTCTCTGTTTGTTTCTCTCTGTTTGTTTCTCTCTGTTTGTTTCTCTCTGTTTGTTTCTCTCTGTTTGTTTCTCTCTGTTTGTTTCTCTCTGTTTGTTTCTCTCTGTTTGTTTCTCTCTGTTTGTTTCTCTCTGTTTGTTTCTCTCTGTTTGGTTCTCTCTGTTTGTTTCTCTCTGTTTGTTTCTCTCTGTTTGTTTCTCTCTGTTTGGTTCTCTCTGTTTGTTTCTCTCTGTTTGTTTCTCTCTGTTTGTTTCTCTCTGTTTGTTTCTCTCTGTTTGTTTCTCTCTGTTTGTTTCTCTCTGTTTGTTTCTCTCTGTTTGTTTCTCTCTGTTTGTTTCTCTCTGTTTGTTTCTCTCTGTTTGTTTCTCTCTGTTTGTTTCTCTCTGTTTGTTTCTCTCTGTTTGTTTCTCTCTGTTTGTTTCTCTCTGTTTGTTTCTCTCTGTTTGTTTCTCTCTGTTTGTTTCTCTCTGTTTGTTTCTCTCTGTTTGTTTCTCTCTGTTTGTTTCTCTCTGTTTGTTTCTCTCTGTTTGTTTCTCTCTGTTTGTTTCTCTCTGTTTGTTTCTCTCTGTTTGTTTCTCTCTGTTTGTTTCTCTCTGTTTGTTTCTCTCTGTTTGTTTCTCTCTGTTTGTTTCTCTCTGTTTGTTTCTCTCTGTTTGTTTCTCTCTGTTTGTTTCTCTCTGTTTGTTTCTCTCTGTTTGTTTCTCTCTGTTTGTTTCTCTCTGTTTGTTTCTCTCTGTTTGTTTCTCTCTGTTTGTTTCTCTCTGTTTGTTTCTCTCTGTTTGTTTCTCTCTGTTTGTTTCTCTCTGTTTGTTTCTCTCTGTTTGTTTCTCTCTGTTTGTTTCTCTCTGTTTGTTTCTCTCTGTTTGTTTCTCTCTGTTTGTTTCTCTCTGTTTGTTTCTCTCTGTTTGTTTCTCTCTGTTTGTTTCTCTCTGTTTGTTTCTCTCTGTTTGTTTCTCTCTGTTTGTTTCTCTCTGTTTGTTTCTCTCTGTTTGTTTCTCTCTGTTTGTTTCTCTCTGTTTGTTTCTCTCTGTTTGTTTCTCTCTGTTTGTTTCTCTCTGTTTGTTTCTCTCTGTTTGTTTCTCTCTGTTTGTTTCTCTCTGTTTGTTTCTCTCTGTTTGTTTCTCTCTGTTTGTTTCTCTCTGTTTGTTTCTCTCTGTTTGTTTCTCTCTGTTTGTTTCTCTCTGTTTGTTTCTCTCTGTTTGTTTCTCTCTGTTTGTTTCTCTCTGTTTGTTTCTCTCTGTTTGTTTCTCTCTGTTTGTTTCTCTCTGTTTGTTTCTCTCTGTTTGTTTCTCTCTGTTTGTTTCTCTCTGTTTGTTTCTCTCTGTTTGTTTCTCTCTGTTTGTTTCTCTCTGTTTGTTTCTCTCTGTTTGTTTCTCTCTGTTTGTTTCTCTCTGTTTGTTTCTCTCTGTTTGTTTCTCTCTGTTTGTTTCTCTCTGTTTGTTTCTCTCTGTTTGTTTCTCTCTGTTTGTTTCTCTCTGTTTGTTTCTCTCTGTTTGTTTCTCTCTGTTTGTTTCTCTCTGGTTGATTCTCTCTGTTTGGTTCTCTCTGTTTGCTTCTCTCTGGTTGTTTCTCTCTGTTTGTTTCTCTCTGTTTGTTTCTCTCTGTTTGTTTCTCTCTGTTTGTTTCTCTCTGTTTGTTTCTCTCTGTTTGTTTCTCTCTGTTTGTTTCTCTCTGTTTGTTTCTCTCTGTTTGTTTCTCTCTGTTTGTTTCTCTCTCTTTGTTTCTCTCTGTTTGTTTCTCTCTGTTTGTTTCTCGCTGTTTCTCTCTGGTTGTTTCTCTCTGTTTCTCTCTGTTTGTTTCTCTCTGTTTCTCTCTGTTTGTTTCTCTCTGTTTCTCTCTGTTTGTTTCTCTCTGTTTGTTTCTCTCTGTTTCTCTCTGTTTGTTTCTCTCTGTTTCTCTCTGTTTGTTTCTCTCTGTTTCTCTCTGCTTGGTTCTCTCTGTTTCTCTCTGCTTCTCTCTGTTTGTTTCTCTCTGTTTCTCTCTGATTGTTTCTCTCTGTTTCTCTCTGTTTGTTTCTCTCTGTTTCTCTCTGTTTGTTTCTCTCTGTTTCTCTCTGTTTGTTTCTCTCTGTTTCTCTCTGTTTGTTTCTCTCTGTTTCTCTCTGTTTGTTTCTCTCTGTTTCTCTCTGTTTGTTTCTCTCTGTTTCTCTCTGTTTGTTTCTCTCTGTTTCTCTCTTTCTGTTTCTCTTTGTTTCTATCTGTTTCTCTCTGTTTCTCTCTGTTTCTCTCTGTTTCTCTCTGTTTCTCTCTGTTTCTCTCTGTTTCTCTCTGTTTCTCTCTGTTTCTCTCTGTTTCTCTCTGTTTCTCTCTGTTTCTCTCTGTTTCTCTCTCTTTCTCTCTGTTTCTCTCTGTTTCTCTCTCTTTCTCTCTGTTTCTCTCTCTTTCTCTTTGTTTTTCTCTGTTTCTCTTTCTTTCTTTCTCTTTCTTTCTCTTTCTCTCTCTTTCTCTCTCTTTCTCTCTCTTTCTCTCTCTTTCTCTCTGTTTCTCTCTCTTTCTCTCTCTGTCTCTCTCTGTCTCTCTGTGTCTCTCTCTCTCTCTCTCTCTCTCTCTGTGTCTCTCTCTTTCTCTCTCTCTCTCTCTCTTTCTCTCTGTGTCTCTCTCTTTCTCTCTGTGTCTCTCTCTCTCTCTCTGTGTCTCTCTCTCTCTCTCTCTCTCTCTCTCTCTCTCTCTCTCTCTCTCTCTCTCTCTCTCTCTCTGTGTCTCTCTCTTTCTCTCTGTGTCTCTCTCTCTCTCTCTCTCTCTCTCTCTCTCTCTCTCTCTCTCTCTCTCTCTCTCTCTCTCTCTCTCTCTCTCTCTCTCTCTCTCTCTCTCTCTCTCTCTCTCTCTCTCTCTCTCTCTCTCTCTCTCTCTCTCTCTCTCTCTCTCTCTCTCTCTCTCTCTCTCTCTCTCTCTCTCTCTCTCTCTCTCTCTCTCTCTCTCTCTGTGTCTCTCTCTCTCTCTCTCTCTCTCTCTCTCTCTCTCTCTCTCTCTCTCTCTCTCTCTCTCTCTCTCTCTCTCTCTCTCTCTCTGTCTCTCTCTCTCTCTCTCTGTGTCTCTCTCTCTCTCTCTCTCTCTCTCTCTCTCTCTCTCTCTGTGTCTCTCTCTCTCTCTCTCTCTCTCTCTCTCTGTGTCTCTCTCTCTCTCTCTCTCTCTCTCTCTCTCTCTCTCTCTCTCTCTCTCTCTCTCTCTCTCTCTCTCTCTCTCTCTCTCTCTCTCTCTCTCTCTCTCTCTCTCTCTCTCTCTCTCTCTCTCTCTCTCTCTCTCTCTCTCTCTCTCTCTCTCTCTCTCTCTCTCTCTCTCTCTCTCTCTCTCTCTCTCTCTCTCTCTCTCTCTCTCTCTCTCTCTCTCTCTCTCTCTCTCTCTCTCTCTCTCTCTCTCTCTCTCTCTCTCTCTCTCTCTCTCTCTCTCTCTCTCTCTCTCTCTCTCTCTCTCTCTCTCTCTCTCTCTCTCTCTCTCTCTCTCTCTCTCTCTCTCTCTCTCTCTCTCTCTCTCTCTCTCTCTCTCTCTCTCTCTCTCTCTCTCTCTCTCTCTCTCTCTCTCTCTCTCTCTCTCTCTCTCTCTCTCTCTCTCTCTCTCTCTCTCTCTCTCTCTCTCTCTCTCTCTCTCTCTCTCTCTCTCTCTCTCTCTCTCTCTCTCTCTCTCTCTCTCTCTCTCTCTCTCTCTCTCTCTCTCTCTCTCTCTCTCTCTCTCTCTCTCTCTCTCTCTCTCTCTCTCTCTCTCTCTCTCTCTCTCTCTCTCTCTCTCTCTCTCTCTCTCTCTCTCTCTCTCTCTCTCTCTCTCTCTCTCTCTCTCTCTCTCTCTCTCTCTCTCTCTCTCTCTCTCTCTCTCTCTCTCTCTCTCTCTCTCTCTCTCTCTCTCTCTCTCTCTCTCTCTCTCTCTCTCTCTCTCTCTCTCTCTCTCTCTCTCTCTCTCTCTCTCTCTCTCTCTCTCTCTCTCTCTCTCTCTCTCTCTCTCTCTCTCTCTCTCTCTCTCTCTCTCTCTCTCTCTCTCTCTCTCTCTCTCTCTCTCTCTCTCTCTCTCTCTCTCTCTCTCTCTCTCTCTCTCTCTCTCTCTCTCTCTCTCTCTCTCTCTCTCTCTCTCTCTCTCTCTCTCTCTCTCTCTCTCTCTCTCTCTCTCTCTCTCTCTCTCTCTCTCTCTCTCTCTCTCTCTCTCTCTCTCTCTCTCTCTCTCTCTCTCTCTCTCTCTCTCTCTCTCTCTCTCTCTCTCTGTGTCTCTCTCTCTCTCTCTCTCTGTGTCTCTCTCTCTCTCTCTCTCTCTCTCTCTCTCTCTCTCTCTCTCTCTCTCTCTCTCTCTCTCTCTCTCTCTCTCTCTCTCTCTCTCTCTCTCTCTCTCTCTCTCTCTCTCTCTCTCTCTCTCTCTCTCTCTCTCTCTCTCTCTCTCTCTCTCTCTCTCTCTCTCTCTCTCTCTCTCTCTCTCTCTCTCTCTCTCTCTCTCTCTCTCTCTCTCTCTCTCTCTCTCTCTCTCTCTCTCTCTCTCTCTGTGTCTCTCTCTCTCTCTCTCTCTCTCTCTCTCTCTCTCTCTCTCTCTCTCTCTCTCTCTCTCTCTCTCTCTCTCTCTCTCTCTCTCTCTCTCTCTCTCTCTCTCTCTCTCTCTCTCTCTCTCTCTCTCTCTCTCTCTCTCTCTCTCTCTCTCTCTCTCTCTCTCTCTCTCTCTCTCTCTCTCTCTCTCTCTCTCTCTCTCTCTCTCTCTCTCTCTCTCTCTCTCTCTCTCTCTCTCTCTCTCTCTCTCTCTCTCTCTCTCTCTCTCTCTCTCTCTCTCTCTCTCTCTCTCTCTCTCTCTCTCTCTCTCTCTCTCTCTCTCTCTCTCTCTCTCTCTCTCTCTCTCTCTCTCTCTCTCTCTCTCTCTCTCTCTCTCTCTCTCTCTCTCTCTCTCTCTCTCTCTCTCTCTCTCTCTCTCTCTCTCTCTCTCTCTCTCTCTCTCTCTCTCTCTCTCTCTCTCTCTCTCTCTCTCTCTCTCTCTCTCTCTCTCTCTCTCTCTCTCTCTCTCTCTCTCTCTCTCTCTCTCTCTCTCTCTCTCTCTCTCTCTCTCTCTCTCTCTCTCTCTCTCTCTCTCTCTCTCTCTCTCTCTCTCTCTCTCTCTCTCTCTCTCTCTCTCTCTCTCTCTCTCTCTCTCTCTCTCTCTCTCTCTCTCTCTCTCTCTCTCTCTCTCTCTCTCTCTCTCTCTCTGTGTCTCTCTCTCTCTCTCTCTCTCTCTCTCTCTCTCTCTCTCTCTCTCTCTCTCTCTCTCTCTCTCTCTCTCTCTCTCTCTCTCTCTCTCTCTCTCTCTCTCTCTCTCTCTCTCTCTCTCTCTCTCTCTCTCTCTCTCTCTCTCTCTCTCTCTCTCTCTCTCTCTCTCTCTCTCTCTCTCTCTCTCTCTCTCTCTCTCTCTCTCTCTCTCTCTCTCTCTCTCTCTCTCTCTCTCTCTCTCTCTCTCTCTCTCTCTCTCTCTCTCTCTCTCTCTCTCTCTCTCTCTCTCTCTCTCTCTCTCTCTCTCTCTCTCTCTCTCTCTCTCTCTCTCTCTCTCTCTCTCTCTCTCTCTCTCTCTCTCTCTCTCTCTCTCTCTCTCTCTCTCTCTCTCTCTCTCTCTCTCTCTCTCTCTCTCTCTCTCTCTCTCTCTCTCTCTCTCTCTCTCTCTCTCTCTCTCTCTCTCTCTCTCTCTCTCTCTCTCTCTCTCTCTCTCTCTCTCTCTCTCTCTCTCTCTCTCTCTCTCTCTCTCTCTCTCTCTCTCTCTCTCTCTCTCTCTCTCTCTCTCTCTCTCTCTCTCTCTCTCTCTCTCTCTCTCTCTCTCTCTCTGTGTCTCTCTCTCTCTCTCTCTCTCCCATTCGTCCAACCCCATCCTTTCTCCTTTTAAACCCGTAGTTTTCACAGGTGCATTTAATCGAATGATCACTTTGTTGTTTCTTTAAATACTTCCTATGGTCCTGTAGCGTAGTCTGATATTTCAGATCAATTGTTCAAATTTGCATAAAAGCACCAAAATTGGTACACATGTAGAATAATGTATTCCGAACAATTCTAGATATGGAGCCACCCGAGATTGTGCCTTAGTCAGCTTCGGCGACCATTTTCCAAAATGGCCGCCATTCTACTTTAGCGAAATTGGCTATATGCTCTTATTTTCTTGTTGTATTGGTGGTAGATATAAGGAAAGTGTAAAATTCAGTAAATTGACCATGAAAAGGCGTATTCAAATATTATGAGCCAGTATTTACGATAAAAAAGCCATTATTTGATTTGTAAATTGCTGCTCTCCTGAAACTTTTCGCTGAAAAGTACCCATTATTGCCTGGAGAACAAGAGTCAAATGATATTCATCACATTCAATGGGTTTGGAATCAACAAAAATTGCATTATAGTTTACATACTTTACTCTATTTTGAAAAGGGAACTGATAATCGTGATAATGACAAACTCAGAAAATGTAGTCAAATTGTTGCACACTTCACTTTGAAGCGGCTATGGTTTACTGTCTACTACCATTCTACCCGGACACATGGTACACACATACATCAGTCTCGTACAATATGAGTTTCTGAGCTCAAGTGTACTGGTTCTGGATCAATAAGTCAACACTTTTACAAGCAATGCGACTTTGCATTTGCACATTCTAAGCTCGGCCGATATCTCAGTCTGTGTCTGCTGCGTCTGTCTACTGGCATTCTCCTTCACAAGCACACAGTCCAGTGCATTGCAGATTAGCCTTCTTGCACTTGCAGCGGTTTCTACAGCCTTTTTACAGCCGCACGACACCAGCTCGAAGAAGTTTTTTGAAGCCTCAGGGAGTGTGGTCCAGGGCGGTTTGTAGGACCCATCCTCTGTTTGCCGCCAACCCCAGTTTGTTGGTGATGGAAGCACGGGTTGAGGGAACAAGACCTGCCCCCAGACATCGCCACCCTGGAAGACTGATCTCTTCACATGCTGTTCCAAAGCATCGTAGGTAGGTGGGATGCGCTGGACGGAGTTCCTCTTGGCGAAGAGTCTTTCTGGCCTCGTTGGCGTCCGTATATGGACTGGTGTGGTCATAGAGGAGCACCACAAACCTTTCAATGCAGTGCTTTGTGTCATCCTGGATGTTGACTGGCGTGGTGGTCAGGGTTACAAGAGAATCTGTCAGTTCTGGAAACGAGTTCCATGTGGCCCAGGCAGATTTCTTCCCATGCCCCATGAATGCTGATACCATGTCACATCCGGTCATGGCGTGGAAGACAGGGAGGGCACGTGCCTTCTGTGGACCGAGGGAGGCAGCTATTTCATGGGCAGGGATGTAGCGGTAGTTCTTGCCCATCCCAAAGGCAATCCAGAGGTCATCCACAAATGATCGTGCCTGGGATACCATCACCGCCAAGACGACGACGTCGGTGTCTACGGTTCGAACTTGAATCCGACGGTGGTCATGTACTGCAGCATGGGCCACATGTAGCATGATGCGAGTGTCCGCCTCTTCTTGACCGCATGGAGCCAGAGAGCTTTCATCTTCCTGCCTTGAAAGGCAGATGACTGCTTCACCATCAGTGACGACCAGCTCCTTTGCCTCGTCATGGAAGGACTGCACCAGCACATCAGACAGGAAGGTGAAGAGCTCCACCTTGTTTGCGTCGACATGTAGGAAACTCTGCCAGTTTCCTGGTATGGCTGCGGTGCTCACCACGTGCCGTCGCACCCCTTTTCCTCGTTTCTCCCTTGTCGCCATCTTCAATGAGCCATCTTTGTAGCTATCCCTAATGAGGTCGAGACGTGAAGCACGACGCAGCTGCCCCTCGACGTATGGGATGAAGACTTGGTGGGCATATTCTTCAAATGTCTTGGCAGTGCCAGGCTTCAACATCTGCACGGACGGCGCCGTCAAGGACAACAGAAGTGACAGCAGGTGCATCAGACTGAGCTTCAGCAACGCCTTCAAGGCACACCAGCAAGTCGCTTTTGCTACCTTGGTGTAGCTTACCTGCATCAGATAACGCGGGAGGGCATGCTTGATTTTCATGACGGAAGAACTCGTCCAGGTTCCCATCGTGGTTCTGGCAGCCTATGTGGAGCCTTGCAAATAAGGCCATATCATGACAAATGACATTTGTATTGTTTTCCTTTGTAAATGCACATCACATGGAGTATTTATCAACTCTGAGAAACCTACAACGAGAATAACAATGACAGATATCCCATGTTGTTAAAGTAGAATGGCAGCCATTTTCCAAAATGGCCGCCAAAGCTGACCAAGGCAAAATCTCGAGTGGCTCCATATCCAGAATTGTTCATAATACATTAGTCAACATATGCACCAATTTTGGTGCTTTTATGAAAAGTCGAACAATTGGTTTGCTATGCTGCAGTACTACTACATAGTTTATACAATTTGACTTGTCTACATGGTATACTTTAAATTAAGTTAATTTACATCAGCCTTTGTTCCAATCTTAATTATATGGTTCCTGTCCTCCTGATGTCCCTGTAGTGACCAACATGTTCTGGTGTTTCTTTGGGCATCTCTTTCTGGGGTTTAATAATGCAATTGCTGATTAGTCGAAGAACCAAGTGACTTGTATTTCAGTGCTTTGCTTCAGATTGTGATGCATATGTTCATGTGTATAAACTTCAATGACTGTGTTTGCCTCTAACTTCGTTGGTAGTTCGGTGGAACACCGCCATCTGATGAACCCTGCGAGCATGAAGCAGGCATTGATCGCGTCTGCACGTCGCCTTCCTGGGGTCAACATGTTTGAGCAGGGTCACGGCAAACTTGACCTGCTACGTGCCTACCAGGTGCTCAGCACCTACAAACCTCAAGCGAGGTTAGTCGTCGAAGTGATGTCTTTAAACTGGTATAAGTTGTGTAACAGACGTAGGCCATTTTTAGTGATGGGTTACTTGCCCAGCCTTGCATTGCGTCACGTACATCTTTTGTACACCTTTATGTATGAGTGGGCGTCTTAATGAAGATTCCATTTAATTGTCAATTTTTCACTCGTATATTTGAGTTTCGAAACAGGAATTGGTGTTCATTTGGATTGTTTAACATGTTCACATGTTCTGATGTTCAGTCGGACGTCTGATGTTAACCCTCGACCTGAAAGGCTTTTAATGCATATGTTTTCTTCCCTCCTATTTCCCCCCCCTCATTCAGTCTCAGCCCCAACTACATCGACCTAACAGAGTGTCCTTACATGTGGCCGTACTGTTCACAACCTTTGTATTACGGTGGCTTACCGACCGTTGTCAATGTGACGATACTTAACGGAATGGGGGTCACCGGCGTGATTGTTGACAAGGTAATTGTTCGTTGAGCCAAGAAATCATCTTCTTGTTTATTTAGGTCGTTAACCGAGTCCAAGGTGAAGATGCCACTTTTTTCACATATATATTTCCAATTTCTTTCACCACAGGAGTTTTGAACACTCAACAAGAGTATTCCCATTTAACAAGACATTGTTATTCCCTCATCGGGAATCTTGATTTTATTTAATTTTTATTGTAAATTAATGTGAGCAGGATTTGCAGTCTGGAGGATAAAACTGTTCCTGTGAAATGTATTCTGCTGTACCCCCAAGAACTAAGTGATTTTTGTCACTTTAACTTGCCAACAAACGTCTTGACCTTAAAAACAGATTTTCTCATGTCTGTGTCTAACTCCTTGCAGTTTGCTCTTGAATGTGAACCATATTATGTAGCTTGACGTCTGCCGAGGAAATGTTTTCAAGCGGAAACGATGACCGATTCATATGGAATGAGGCTCGTGTCGATCCCAGTCGGAGGCCCGACTGAATCGTGTGGCAAAGATTTATGAAACTTGAGACCCGAAGAATATCTAATACTTTTGTTTGATCCTGGTAATTTGAGAGCTTAAACACACTCCCATTTTGAAGTATAGCAAACATGGGGAACGTGGGAAGAGTGGCTGGTGAGGAGGGGGTGGATTGCAGGAGCGGGGGGGGGGGGGGGGTGGTGTGGCAGAAGTGAAAGAGTGGAGTGGCGTGGGGCAGGGAGGGAGGGGAGAGGAGTGGTGAGAGGAGGAGGAGGGTTTTTTAATGTTTGTTTGTGTTTCCCCCCCCCCCCCCTTGAAATTTCACTCTTAGCCCTCCATGATGGTAGATTATGTGTATTGATCACCTCGAGATATTCCATCACATCAGTTGTTACCCCAATGATTTAAGCAGATGTAGCTGGGATTAGTGTAGGTCAGCAACATGCTTTGAGCTTAAACATGATCGTTAAGATTTGATGATTATGTTGATTAAGACTCACCTTGGATTGTCCGAGGTCAAAACTCAATGTTATCGTTGCCCTCCTATAACCACAGCCAGTCTGGCAGCCATATCTCCCACAAAACGGAGATCATATCGAAGTGGCCTTTTCCTACTCCAGTATGCTGTGGCCATGGTCAGGCTTCCTGGCACTTTCAATTTCCGTGGCCAAAAAGGCTATCAACTGGGAGGGTGTTGCTCAGGGTCACGTCACCCTGACCATTGCATCTCCCAGAGACTTGAAGGTAAGAATTGGGGATGTTTTTAATGAATCATGAATGCCCTATCACATTCATGGGTGAGACTTGAGTGTAAGTGTGCACTTCTGCTCTTTTGCTTCCACCCCCGGCTTTCTTTGAGCATTGGGGGCATTCAGAGAGATCTGAGAATCTAATTTCAACAGAACGTTGATCTAACTATTCCAATCACTGTGGCAAGCAAGGAGAAGCTTATCACTTAGTGTGTTCACCCTTCCACAGGGCAAACTTGTTCAAAATACCTCGTTTGCTTTGACAAGGGGTTATTGCCTGAAACGTCAGCTTACCTTCGCTTCGCAGAGGTTAGCATACCTCGATTGACATTTTTGTTTTGTTTTGTTTTTTTCATTCCATCAATTATTTTTCTGCCTGTCGCTTACAAAGTTTCAACATGGTGTCCCTTGTCTGCAGTGTAATCGCTCCGTTTATCCTTCAATGCCCTCGAAATAGTTTTTTTTTTATCATTGCTTCTTCACCCATGTCTCGATCGCTTCACTCAAGAGTCAAGATCATTGACGTCCAAATAGGTTGGACTTCAAATCTCGAAACGTAGAATTCCCTGAGGGCCGGGTCCAGGCTGTACCGGGTTCAGCGAACTGCTCAAGTCCACAGTCGTAAATGGCATAATGCTGCCAAGCAGATCATTGTTGTGATCGAGGAGCACACCTTTGGTCAAAATTTCACGCCATTTGTCTTTGATGATTTGTTGCAATTTTTGCACGAGGCTCACGGAATATTCCTCTCCGATTGTCATTTTGTCAAGCATCGAGTCATTCAGCAGTATATCCTTTGTCTCCGAAGGATACCCTTTGCATTCCAGTGAATTTCGGCCTTTATTTTGTCCAGCTAAGGGTAAGGTGCTACATCTCTCGAATGGCGGTGATCCCTTGTGCTTCTGTTGTACAGATTCCGATTTTGTTACAGAATCCAAATTGCAAAGCCACATTTGATCACAAGTGACCGGACGAGCGATGTCAACTTGATTTGCACGACTCGTAACTGTTTTCGCATTCCTCTATTGTTTGGCATTTTTATTAGTCTCTGGGTGCAATAAGGTGATGTGTGCAGTTTTTGTGTTGTTTTCCTTTCTTCCTTTTCTTCTTCTTTTTAAATAAAAAAAATAATGCTTTCGAGCTGTCTGTCCATCCGTAATAGGTTTTCGTTTCTGCACTAACTTGAGAACGGCTGAAGGGATTCAAGTTGAACTTGGTGCAAGTATGTATAATGATTCAAAAATCAACTGATTAGATGATGGGGGCAAGAAAGAGGTCAAACGTCAGAGGTCCCGTTAGGTACAATTCTGTTACCGTGCTAACTTGTGAACGAACCAGTGATGGGATTTTGACCAAATTGGTTAAAGTAAAATTATGATGCAAAGATGAACGGATTCGATTTTGGCATCAGGAGGTCAGAGGTCATGTCGGGCAAAATGTGATGCTTGAGAACAGCTGAAAAGATAACCAAACTTGGTGCAAGTATTATCATGATGTAATTATGTGGGCAGAGGCATGTCCGTCAACGTCACGATGTTGAAGAGCACCGTTCTAGTTTTTCTTTTTTTGTGTAGTTTAAAATTCCACGTTTATTCTTTCTGATTACTTGTGTCCCAGATGTTTGCCTAATCACTTGCACGTTGTTTCTGCCATTCGGAAATGCAGGAAGGCAGTGCAGAGCAGATTAGCACCGTGCGTTTGCCCGTACGTGTTCGGGTTGTCGCGACGCCGCCACGTGCCAAACGTGTACTTTGGGACCAATATCACAACCTGAGATATCCACCAGGCTACTTTCCTCGAGACAACTTGCGTATGAAGAATGACCCTCTCGACTGGTACGGACAACAGCTCATGACGGTTTCTCATTGTTGCAATTTGTTGCATTGAAGCTAAACACTATTGGGTACTTAATTATGGTTCCCAGGAGGCGGCATTAAGTGTTTATTCGTGGTGTCAGTAGTGTCCCGCTTTTTTTAAAGAATTTTTCCCCATTATTTAATTGTTTTTCATTTTTCGCTTTTTTTGATTATTCAAAATAATTGTTGCGGGTGACGGATTCAAACCAAGATCCCAAATGTCATTCTCGACGACAAGTGTTACAGGGTGACCCAGTGACGTCAGCAAACCCATGTCCTATTCCCAGCCCGCTGGGCTAAGACCCGTGAACTGGCTAAGCGATTTTTTTCTTTTTTCTTTTTTTTTGGAAGCTTAGACTTGAAGGTTCATATGTGTACGAATCAAAAAATTGGACCACGGATCCTGGAGCTCACCTTGATCAAGAGAAATTGTTGATGATGTCATAAAATGTCGAAATTTTGTGAATGCACAGAATCTAGTCATGTGATGGGTTGAATGGAAGCCCTCTCGATGCTGATTACTGTGATACATGTTTACAGGTCATGTTTTTGGCTGAGGGCATGGCTGTGCTGTGGATATAATGCCCCCTGTAGGTTAGGGCCGGAATTTCTTCGTGTTTTAGGCCAGATTTCAACCCGTTAATGAGTGCAAATTTTTAAGCTGTCAAAACACCTTCAAGAAGCATCAGATATGAAGCTTGTGGCCAAGTTTCATCAAAGTCGTGTGTTTGATTCAAGCGATAATGACTGAAGTGTTTACTGATTCACTGACTTACCGACGAACATTTCTCAATCGCATTGGCTCACCGGACTCATGTCCAGGTGAGTTAAAAATCGTGTTTGGTTTAATGAATATATATGGCTTCTATTAACACTTTATCATTGTTGTTTTCTTGAATAAATAGCTTGAAACGAAGATTTAATGTTTTCTGATATCCTTTTATGCTCGATTGGCCCTGCCCCCCCCAAAAAAAAACAGCTATCATGTATCACGTAACCCACCAGGTCATCTCGACCTCGGGTTCATACGTGTACGGTCTTGCAGCACCTTCTACATAATGATTTTGACTATTGTCATAATCTGAGGAATTTTGATCAGAAAATTATTCGTCAAATTCACTTTCTGATGAGTCTGAAGCGAGTTGTGCTCCCATTTTCCATTGCTTGCTGCAAATTTTTCCCTTAATTATGTCATCACAGTTTTGTTGAAAATTTTAGGGGCAATACTTAGACGGGTTTGCATATTTAACTGTTGAACCTCAAAAAGTTATTGGAATTAAATACCATGATCAAGTTCTTTCTTTCTTACTTAAAAATAAAGATAATCGCATCAAATTTTTTTTCTGATTCTGTGGACCTTGAAGATCAAGCACAAGGAGCAGAATTATAAACTGCCACACTGGCAACTTGGGGGGGGGAGGGGTGCTTGCGACTTGAACACTGTTTCCAAAACAAGTGTGAAAACGTTTAAAAAAAAATTTACAATTCTTTTTCAATTTTGAATTTTTTTTTTTTTCAATTAGACTTTTTTCCCAATTTTCAATTATCATTATTATTACGATTATTTTTGTAATTTTCAAGAATTTGATTCCCTCCCCACCAAGTCCCGAAATATTTCCCCGTTATTTCATTTTTAGCTCACCTGGAATGCAGTTCCGGGGAGCTTTTGGGATGGCGCATTGTCCGTCCATGCATAAACACTTGCAACTTCTTCTGAAGTGCACTGAAATGCACACATGATTTTGATGAAACTTGACCACAACCTTCAGGTCAGGTCAGGTCAGGTATGGGATCATGCGCCGGAGAGGCGTGTCACTGCATCCACTTTCTGCCTGTACTCCAGAGGCCTATGTCTGGCCATCCCCCAGGTAGATGTCTGGCCCATCCCCGTCTCCTGGAGATGCTGATCAACCACGAGGCACGTGGTCAGCCCATTGGCCTCCACTTAGGAGACTCCCTCGCTGAGAGAATCTGGTGAGCAGGATCAGCATCAGGAAAATGAGCCAAATGTCCGTACAGTTGCACCTGACGCTCACGGACGATGCAGGTAACAAATCTCATTTGAGTCTGTCTCAGCAACCACTCGTTGGACACAAAGTCCTACCAGAGATGGCCAAGGATTCTCCGAAGAGACCTGGTACCAAAGGAATTGAGTCTCCTTCTCTGTTCCCTGGTCAGAGTCCAAGTCTTGCATCCCTAGAGATAGACTGGAAGCACCAAAGACCTGAAGACTTAGACTTTCGTCCTGCACAGGTACCGACAGCGCCACACCCCATGATCCAGTGAATCCATGACTCCCCAGGCCCAACCCAGACGTCTATTGACCTCTGCTTCACAGCCAGCAGAAACATGAATATCACTGTGAAGGTAAGTGAATCTCTCCGTGACCTCAACATCCTCACCACAAATAGGTACAGCCAGGATATCAGCATCCAAGACGTCATTGAAAGCCTGGATCTAAGTTTTTTTTTTTTTTGCAGTTTTAGTGTGTTTTGCGGCATGAAGGATTTTATGGTGGCCGGCGTACAAATCCTGCCACCAACCTCCAAAAAAACATGGAATAAAATAAGTAACCCAACTGCACGAGGGAGTCCGCAGACACAGTTGGTCACTAGATATGGATGGCCTTGGCTCACAAGGAGTTCCTCCTTTGACAGGTTTTGTTTTTAATCCTGCTGGGTGTCCATATTCATACACCCTCCTCACCATAAAACCTGGTCGGGGGGAGACTTTAGTCGCTGACAACCCGACCCTGAAACAGGTTAGTACAGGTTCACATGTTACCTGTAGCAAAGCCACAGATCTTCATCACCCGGTATGTACCCAAGTTTGTTCATGGCATTAAAAAAAAGTGTCGTGCCCTCCGGGTGCCTATGGGGGGTTGCTCCCCAAAATAGGTATTTGCTTTCTTCTCAGAAACTACACACACAGTTCCGATGAAACTTGACCACAACCTTCATCACCTGTGATGGACCAAAGCTTGTTCATGCTATTTTTTTTAAAAAAAATCAGGTTCCAAGTGGGTTTCCGGGGGTGGGGGGATGTTGGGGGATGCGGTTGGAAGGGGGTTTCCCCCCAAAATAAATATTTGCGATGACATGGATTCATTGGTACATTTTGCTGATTCCGTCTGACCTTGACTTCCTCCTCAGTATCATTATTCTACCAGGTGTATTGCCCCTATTTTTGTTTTTAAAATTATTATGGTTCCCAGAGGGGAGGCATCAAGTGTTTCGTCTTGGTGTCTGTGGTGTCCTGCTTTTTTGGAAGAAAAAAAAAGTTTGTTTTCATTATGAGGCAGAATTTCAGTTGCAACCTCTTAGCTAATGTTTCGAAGCCTGGTGTTGGTTTCGCGGTTCGGGTGGCTGGCTTGGGATCTTGGAGTCCTGAGTTTGAGCCCCGTTGGCCACTGACTTAACACCAGGCGGGGTTGACTCAGCCTGTCATCCTTCCGAGTCAGCGAAATGAGTACCAGTGCACTGGTAGAGGGGCACAGCATCAGCGGCACAGCCGCGCCCCAACAAAATGATAGCGACACAGCGGCCAAGCTGCCATATGCAAGAAGAAGAAGAAGAAGAAGAAGAAGAAGAAGAAGCTAATATTGTGAGTTGGCTGTCCCGGGAACCATCAGCGATCTACAATCGCTGCCTTCTTGTTCTGTATCAGTTGTGGATGTACTTTAAGGAGGACATTTTTTTTTAAACTGCGTTTTTTGGGTGGGTTGGTGTGTGGGTGTGTTTAATTATGCAGGAATGGTGACCATATTCACACAAACTTTCGTGAGCTGTACCAGCACCTGCGCAGTAATGGCTATTTTGTTGAGGTCCTTGGTGCTCCTCTCACCTGCTTCGATGCAAGCCAGTACGGTAAGCTGCAGTGGAAGATGATTGTGGAGTTGTTGTAGTTAAGTTCAATAATATTTCACACTATCAGTGTTTTTGTGATTTGCACAATACACACAATTTGTGATACACACTTGTCATTTATTTCATTGTAATTATTGTTTTGTGATGACTTCTCAGACTGGTATCAGCCCTAAGAGTTAAGGTGGCTGCCTTAAGATCTCAGGGTCTTGATTTTGAACCCTTGTCGTGCTGTTAAATAACACCAGGTGGGTTGACTCAGCTTGTCAGCAAAATGACTACCAGCTTACTGGAAACGGGAGTGGGGAGTGGGGGGGGGGTGTCGACTCTGCATCAACGGCACAGCTGTGCTCCAAGAAATGATGCAACCAGCAGGCACAGGCTGCACACGAAATGATGATAACATCTGACCTTTTTTGTGAAATTTTAAATGGTCGGTGGTGTGGTTCTGCACTCTCACAACCGGAACATTCACAAATGTCTGACTGGAAATTATTAGCTTAAAGTTTATTTATTTATTTTGAAACCTCCTCCTCAGACTTCCTTCGAAGCTTACTTTGGATGGGATGTGAAGGCCGAGATTTGTTTCGCTTGTGTTTAATGTCACGCTTTGATTGCTTGCTTTTTGGGGGGGGTTTGTACACACTTAATTCCCAAAATGTCAACACTTGTTTCTCAATCCTAACCATCCCATTTTGGTTTAACATTCATTTTATGATTATTTTTGGATTCCCTTGCCAATGAATGGTTTGCTCACCGCCTCATTGGCTTGTTAACACACTAAATGTCACATTTTAATATCTGATAATGGTCATAAATCATGTTAACAAGTTTATTTTTTGCTTAAAGCTACAATTTCCTCAATGCATTTATATATCGGAGAGAAATAAAATTCCATTTGAGTAAGAAAAACTCTTCGTTTACTTTCAAAACTTTATTTTTTTTTCTCCCTTATCACACTTTGCCATATCACATGATGAGATTTTGTGATGTCACACATCTAATTTGCGTACTAATTATCGACTTGAAAAATATATTAAACTACAAGGGCACTCTTTGATGTCACGTTGTTGCCAGATGTACCTCCACCCACATTATTACATCATTATACGTACGTCGTACTTGTACCGAGTTTGATTTAAATCCCTGAACCCAGATTCAAAATATTTAATAATTCTGGCTGCGAGACCATGCGTCTGATCCGGTTGAAATTTAAAACATATATTCACCATGACAACTGGATCATAATTTTTGATGTTTCACATAAATTGATGAAGCGGGGTTCAAGAGAGGATTTTTCAAAGATTTTCGTTCAATCCAATCTGGTTGCCAGACCATGTGACCTGTTAATTATTTGTGAACACCCTGGTATCCCCAAGGCATGGGGAGCATGTGGGTGAAGTTTCCACTCGATCTGTCAAGCCATTCTGGAGAAGGTTTTTTAAAGGTTTTTTTTATTTAAAAAAAAATCATAGCTGCCAAACCATGTGACCTATGACATCATAGGTGGAGAAGTTTTTGTTTCTCATGGATAGGCGATCATACCTGTAAAGTTTTGCCTCGATCTGTTCAGCCGTTTCGGAGAAGAAGATTTTTGAAGGTTTTTATGTAAAAAAAAAAAATATATATATATATATATATATATATATATATATATATATATATATATATATATATATATATATATATATATATATATATATATATATATATATATATATATATATATGGCTGCTGAACCATGTGATAGATGACGTTGTCAATTTATTTTCCCCCGATAGAATTTAGCCCAAGATGATCCTCAAAATTTTTCATGCTCATCGGATAAAGCGTTCGACGTATGCAATTCTGATGTCATAACGAAGCGACCTATGACTTCATCAACAAAAATCACACTTGCTTCCCATGGGGAGTACTTCACATGTGCCAAGTTTAAATTTTTTTCCAACATAGCTGCCACACACCATTTGACCTCTGACATCATAATTGTCATTCAAACATTCTGCACGAGTCGTTGCACCTGCGGTGAAAATTTTGTCAATCGGATAAGCAGTTGCAGAGAAAAGAAAATTTGCGTGGACGGACGGATGGACAACCTGAAAACGTAACACCTCTGGCGACTTCATCAGCGAGGCCTAAAAATGTGTTTTTGTTCATAACTTTTGAACCCATCATTCAAATTTTCAGTTTGTACATAGTTAAGTGTGGAGCATATCCTGAACTACCAGCAATCCAGCATGTATATAGCTACACTGTTTGGAAAAATATTCAACGTATTTCTGAATTGGTATTACTTCGTTAAATGAAAATATTCATTAAAAAGGTGAAGTCATGGATCCCATTTCTTTTGGTTCAGTGCATTTGAAATACGTACTTTAAATGTAACGTGTGCTAAATTTGAAGTACAGTTCTCTTCTTTTTTTTTTTTCTTCAAAGGTTATGATGAAAATACCACAGAATTCTGATTCCACACCTGCTAAAGAGTAATTTGGTATTAAATTTGGAAATTTCATTTTTCAATCCGAATAAGTGAATCGTAACCTTCATAGTTATTCACGTTCGTTGCCATGTGATACACACACTGAATAATATGTATATCAAAAGTTAGTGTTTGGTCCACATTGCATTTCTGCCTTTGATGCCATGGAGTAGTTAACAGATTAATTTATTTATCAGAATATGTGACATTGGCCTGCTCGGAATGTATTTTTACCTTTGTTGTTTTTTTTTTTTTAACAAAATTGTTTTGTTTTTTGCTCGTAACCCATGGTACTACTAACAGAGGAATGATTATATCGTTTTTGTCGAGAAGAATGTAGAGCTGACATCGGTGGAGTTTGCGTTCAGACGACAATTCCTTGCACGTCATGCACCAACCTCGAAGACTATGCACACTGATGTATTTAGGTGCCGGTCACGGTTTCGTTACCCACCAATTTTCACGTTAGAATGACAACTTTGATGGAATTTTTTTTTTTAACCTTTCGATGCAGAAGAACTCGTGTTACCCAATTTGTTTGAGAACCCCGTCAAAATGTGGTTGCCAATAATCCAAAACTTCCCTTTTCCCAATCGTCCGTTTCTGACAACCCCCTTTTATTACTATTGTGACGAGTCCCGGACATCAATTTGTTCAATTAGAAGCCTTCACCAACTCGGCTCGTGGGCCGACTAAACTGTTTAAATTCTCAAGAGTACACCAAATCTAGTTCATGAGTAATGTATAGCTAAGTTATTGAATGGCAACAAAAGCAATGAAGTTTAATTTCAATTGTGAACTCTTTCATAAATGAGTTCCAACAAGTTCAAATACAAAATATCCCATGCACAGACCAAACTGCAGTTTCTGAAATGCTGTTGTCAATGTTTCCATCCTTTCCTTTGTTTTCCTGTCGTATTCCAACGCATGTTTAAGTATTGGTCGAACGAATATTGATTTTTTAAATTTATTTTATTTTATTTATTTTTCACAAGGTTATGCTTAAAAAGTAGCAATATGTTAACATGATTAAAAGTAATTTTTAGGCTTGAAAATGGCTGAGAATGCAGGACCCTTGAATAACCACATTTCAAACATTTGTTGTTGTCAAACAAAACTTTATGAGTTCCTTTATGTGTTACGATATTTTGGAAATGGTTCCTAAGGGGGTTACTAAAGTTAGAATAGAGCAGTTATTTCCTTAAAGTGAATGTCAAACATAAGCGTAAAGTAATTAATTGTGATATTAGATATGCATCGCTTTTATGTCTAGTTAGATGACGTCAACCTATCCCCATGTCTGTGTCTAAATTTACCAAACCTTGTTAACCCCATTTTTACCATTCTGCCCTCTGTAATCTGTTTTGTATGCTATTTAGTGTTTCGCTTGGCCGGCGGCGCAAATTTTGGCGGCAAACTCCGTCGTGTCATCATAACCGGGCTGTGATGCCTCATAGCTTCGGGGTGTGCAGTCATGGAGGGATAGCTCTGCCCACCCAACCTGAGCAGCTTCCAATGGTGACTGAGATGGAAGGGGCATGATGCTTCATCTGTGACGCACAGTCCAGAGGCGATAAAAGCAGGTGTGCAGGGAGGAGTTTCCCGGAATCAACACAAGAATCTACGCTCCTCAGCCCTCTGTTCCGACCAGAGCTACGCCCACCTCTCTTCTCTGGGCCAGACACCACGGAATTGGCGCGGGATGTTTTCTGGCCCGACTTGACAGGACTGCGGGGGAACTCATCCTGCAGAGTGTTGGGTTTGGCCCGCCAACTCTCTTCTGTCTTGTCTTTCCTGCTTTGTCTCGCTCACATCGTGTCTGATGTGTCCCTAAGGTATTGGCTAATGAAGGAATTTCGATTTTTTGTTGTTGTTTCGTCCATGGGCACGCATCTGCAGAGGGTGAAGGTGTTCATTTGTTTAATGTGTGCTGTTATTGCTTCCTTGTGCTTCCTTCCTTATGCCATTTTATATTAAGTATATTTTGTCTGACTATATATATTTGTGAATTCTGGCTGTGGTCGTTCTCCTTGGCAATTATAAGAAAGAACCTTTGAGGTATAATTGGCTGCAGTTCTCAACAATGCACACCTTGACTGCATTGCGCACCAGGCTGACTTGGCCTAATTAGCAAAAGGCACGTGATGCCTAATTGGCGTACTGCTGGGCCAATTTTGGACTTCCATTCTGTACGGTATCGTGGCATTGGATTCATAATCCAGCAGAAAAGACCCTAAAACGGTCGCATTGAGGTGACTTACCGGATTTGAACCAGGTGACTGAGACGACCGAACGGCCACAACAATATGAATTACAACAATATGAAGAGTAGCGGAGCTATTTCTGGCACCATGAACAAATTACAAATTCCTGCCTAACCAGCTGAGGGCATCACAGCAGCGACACAGCCGTGCCCCCAGCCAAATCATGCTACCCCACAATCTTGTGCAGCAGATGAAAGAAAAAATGTATTTGGGCCTACCTGGTATACAGATACATGAGTATGTTTTGATGATGATTTCGTTCAAGTTGGAGCAATATAATTTAACACCAATGATAAATTGAGGACATGGACTTCGAAAATCATGAATGGATTACCTGTGGGCCAATTTGTCGTAATATTTCTGCCCAGGAACTCTACTGCTCGTCGATGGGGAAGAAGAATATTTCCCCGAGGAAGTTGCGAAGCTGAAACGTGATGTGGACCGAGGTCTCTCGGTGTTTGTCGTGGCCGACTGGTACAATGTCTCAATCATGCAGAAGGTCAAGTTCTACGACGAAAACACAAGGTGTTGTTGCCACATCACGCGTTATCCTGACATCGGTGCAGAATTCAATTTGTCTAACCAATGTTTTCACCTTGCACTTTGCATAGACAATGGTGGATGCCTGATACGGGTGGTGCAAATGTTCCAGCTCTTAATGACCTTCTGTCCCCATGGAGAATGGCCTTCAGTGACCGTGTTTATGAGGGAGATTTCACGATGGCTGACCATGAGAGTAAGTGCTCCTCCTTTGTAAAGTTTATTATCTCCAAAGTCGAAACATTTGTGAATGCCGTGCATTATGCGTGCAGGTGGTCAATTTTAAATGAACCAATGAGTTGCAATGGTGGTTGTTATAAAATGTTTTTGTTCTCCAGGGTGTGCCACGTTCATTTTTTTGAAAAGAAAGTCATGAGAATTTTGCTGACGTCAAACGGGCATCGTTAACATGACCTTGTCTTTATTCTGTTCAGTGTATTACGCCTCAGGCAGCAGCATTGCTCAATTTCCTTCTGAAGGTGTCATTGTCACGCAAGAACTCAAAGACCAAGGTATATAACTATCCTCCATCTCCTTTGTTCGTCTTGCTCACTTCCTTGTTTGCTTCTCATTTGCCTGGTTCAAATGCTTTTCATCTTTCAACCGTGACGATATATATTTATGTATATATCCAAACGAGAAGGGCACTCGGTAGAGCACATACCTCCAGCACATAATCCACGAGAACATATCAGGCCCAATATTTTTGAAATATGATGCCATACAGTACTATATCGTTTCTGGCCCTATTACTCAATGGTGAAGAATCTCTTAAAAAAAAAAAAAAAAATTCTGGTATCCAGATCCAGTTTCGGATCTTCACCAAAATCAAATGAATTCGTCCTTGCCACACACCCAACCTGTCCACCAAGTTTCATCCTAATCCGTCCACAACTATTTTAGATATGCTATGGGTCGGTTTAGTCCTATCTCTCATTGGTGAAGAATCACGAAAAAATTCTTGTCATCAGATCTGGATCCAGATCTTCACCAAAATCTAATCAGTTTGTCCTTGTCACACCTGTCCATGAAATTTCATCCGGACCCGTCCACAACATTTTGAGATATCTTGTACACGAACAGACAGGGGTGAAAACATAACCTCCTTCACCTTTTATTTGGTGGCAGAAGTAATAAAAGTAGAAACAAAATTATTCTGCACATAAAACTTTCTGCTATGTATTTTGGAAGTTTTTGTGTTCATTTATTATTTATTAAACAAAACTTGTTATTGCGTTGTAATACGCTTTCACAACCTCAATTCATGCACAATAAACATTCGTACCAAGTCATAATAAAGATGACACAACCAGAACTGATTGCACTGGGGTCGCTCTTTTTTTCTTTTTTTTTCCATCACATCTGTCTCTCCTGGGTTAGGCAGCAGAGGTGGCCTTTGGACAAGAACATGGAAAATTGCAGAAAAAGATGAGCAAACTGAGCAGATGAACACTTTACTTTTTACCACTCAGCCCGAATTGGGCTAAGGGGTATTGTCGTCACAGGCGTTGGCGGGCGGGCGTCCGGGCGTCTGTCAACTTTTGGTTTCCGTCGATTTCGAGGAGAACGCCTTGTCCGATGAAATCCATTTTTGCAGGGTGTGTTGGGGCTGGGTAGAGGAAGGTTCCTTTCTAAAATGGGCGCGCTGCGATTTTCAATGTGGCCTCCATGGCAGCCATCTTGAAATTGGTTTCCGTCGATTTCGAGGAGAACGCCTTGTCGGATGAAATCCATTATTGCAGGGTGTGTTGGGGCTGGGTAGGGGAAGGTTCCTTTGGATATTCAGTGCGATGCGATATCCAATATGGCAGCTTGGGCAGCCATCTTGAATTTGGTTTCCAGACAATAACTTGAGAACGGCTTGACAGATTGATTTTATTTTCATGGGGGTATAAATGGGGGTGGTTAGAGGAAGGTTCCTTTCGATATTCAGCGCAATCCGATATCCAATATGGCGGCTAGAGCAGCCATCTTTAATTTTGGTTTCCGGACAATAACTTGAGAACGGCTTCACACATTGATTTTATTCTGGCGAGGTATAATGGGGTTGAGTAGAGGAAGGTTCCTTTCCAAAATGGGCGCGCTGCGATTTTCACTGTGGCCGCCACGGCAGCCATCTTGAAATTGGTTTCCGTCAATTTCGAGGAAAACGCCTTGTCCGATTAAATCCATTTTTGCTGGGTGTGTTGGGGTTGAGTAGAGGAAGGTTCCTTTCGAAAAAGGGTGTGCTGCGATTTTCAATTTGGCCACCATCTTGAAATTGGTTTGCATCAAGGGGCTGAGGGGTTACGCGTGCTTTGCGGTGCTATTTTTAAAGTAGCAAAGCACTGATGTCATCAGGATCAGAAGCAGCAGATGAGTCGAGAGTGACTTGGAATTTCTCTACCTTGACCATGAGGGAAGTTCACCTATTGTTGGATTGTTTACGGTGGTTGGGGTGGGTGGGTGGTAGGATGTGTACAGGAAAAGTTTACGCAAAAGACCGAGTTAAAGCAGTCAGCATTATCCTTAGCAATTATTGTTATTATTTCTTGTGCCACCGAAAGTGAAGGAGGTTGTTTTTACGCTTCTCTGTCTGTTTTTATTGGTTCACGAGCGCCAGCCAGAGTGACCACTATATTCGTTATGTCCGTGTGTCTCTGTCCAGAGCATAACTTCGTGGACTTTGATCCGATCTTGATGAAACTTGGTTATGTGTTCGATATCAATGTCTAGTTCTGTTTTCCTGGATGAGGGCGTGCTTCGCCCATTGTGGGCAGAGCCACGCCCCAAAAATAGCCATTTTTAGGGGGTAGTCAGATTAAAAATCTATCTTCTCCTCGGGAATTGACTGAATGGAATGGGTTCTTCGGTATTTGAATAGCAAAATGAATTATCTTAAACTTGTCGTTGTCCGATTTTTCATTTTCGTCACAAGGTCAAAAACGTAGAAAATTTCGAATTTTGACATAAAAATCATACGACCGCCCAAACTTTGAGAGCTTGGATGACAATATTTTTTATGCATAATCTTGAGGTCATTCCCCACTTACAGTCTTGAAACCATTTTGCTCTATCTCAAACACCTTGCCCGTGGCGCCCCCTTCGAGTTTGTTTTTACGTTGATTTCATCAAAGTGTGGATAATCCGAGGAGTGCGAAATGCCGTACAGCCGAAATGACGTTATATTGTTCCTGGAATGTTACTGAGGAAGTTGTGCACCAAATGTCATAATCCTTGACCTTTGACCTTTATAGGTAACAAAGGTCAAATTTTCAAAGTTGTGGGAATCAAACCGGGTTTTTGACCTTCTTCGACGAACTAACTCCAATAAACTATATCACGTATCTTGTTTCCTTATTTTAATGTCCACAACATTGTTTTGTGACCTTTAAAGGTGATGCAAAGGTCAAATTTTGAAAGTTGTTGAACGAAACCCGGTTTTCGACATTTTGCAGCTAATAACCCGTCACTCGTACCACATCATGTTAATCATTTTTATTACTTGGTCAAACGTTATCACATTGTCTCATCCTTGACTTCTGAAACAATCTACATAGTCAAATACCACTCGTGAACCATCGTCGTCTTCAGACTTGTTTTTATTTTTGTTTGTTTGTCTGTCTGTGTGCAGGATATCTCAAAAAGTTGTGGACGGATCCGGATGAAACTTGGTGGGCAGGTTGGGTGTGTGACAAGGAAGAACTGATTAGATTTTGGTGAAGATCCGGATCCGACTAGTAAAAAATTTTTAAGTGATTCTTCACCATTGAGAGATGGGTCTAAAGTGATATATAGCACGATGTCTCAAGTTGTGGACGGATACGGATGAGACTTTGTGGACACTTGGTGTGTGACAAGGAAGAATTCATTCAATTTTGGTGACTATCCGAATCCGGAACCGATAATTTTTCAAGTGATTCTTCACTATTGAAAGATCAGGCTCAACCAATGTATAGCGCGATGTCTCAAAAAGTCGTGGACGGATTCGGATGAAACTTGGTGGACAGGTTGGATGTGTGACCATTATGGATTGATTTGATTTTGGTGAAGATCCGAATCCAGATCTGGATATGATAATTATTTAATTTTTAAGTGATTCTTCACCATGGAGAGATCCAGTGATTCTGCACAGGTAGCGACAGTGCCACACCCCATGATCCAGTGAATCCTTGACTCCCCAGGCCCAACCCAGACGTCTATTGACCTCTGGCTCACAGCCAGCAGAGACATGAATATCACTGCAAAGGTAAATTAATCTCTCCGTGACCTCAACATCCTCACCACAAACAGGTACAGACAGACAAGATAGCAGATTCCAAGATGTCATTGAAAGCCTGGATCTTAGTTTTGACCCAGGAAACCCGTAATCCCAGCGTCTCCGACTCTTCATTCAGCACCTCGAGGACCCGCAAAAGGATCTCCACAGTCTCCGCAAAGGTGACTGCATCATCTGCGAAATCAAGGTGAGAGATCTTGACATTCCCAAACGATACACCGCAGCTTGATCTCTCCGACATCCTCCCCTGAATGCAGTCCATAATACAAGCGCTGAAAAGTGGCGAGGCCAGTGCACACCCCTGATGAACTCCAGTAACAACTGGAAATAAGTCGGAGATGGTACCACCACATCTCATAGCACTCTCAGTACCAGACTATAGTTCAGACATCAGATCGATCCGTTTTGGTGGCACATTTGTGGTCATGGAAGTTATGTGCAACTTTTGGAAATACTGCCTCTTGTAGTTGTTGAAGTGTTGCAACTGTTTTCCCAATGTTGTTCATCGAGATAGTTCCATCTTGATTTTCAGATACCATGGCTCCATTTCTCAGTTTGAGCAGGCTTGCAGCAAACTCCATAGCGGATGAATCACATGTTAGAAGCACTCGCATGTTGGTCATGAGGCTGAGTCGCTGAATATTGTCCCAAATGTATGAGGCTGTTGTTTGGTTTTTTTTGTGTCCAAAAACAAATGTTGTTTGTTTTTAATACGTATGAATGTCGAAGTGTTGGGTAGATAATGAAAACACATCGCATGAAAGGTTAACTAAAGTGATGTCATCTAAAAATGAAATTGCACATTTTCAGCCAGAGAGGCACCACCCGAGTGACCGCCCGCCACCGCGCAGCTCAGTCGATGTGAGAGACGTGAACGCCGTCTTTTTTTAATTTTTATTTTATTTTTTGTTGTTTAACCGATGTCGAAGTGACGGGTCGAAGTAATGGAGTTTAACCGATGTCGAAGTAATGGAAGAACAAAAAGGGGGAAACGTCATGGAAAATATAATTTCACATTTTCAGCGAGCCAGCCACCACCTGTTGCACCGCAGAACAACACGTGGCCAACAACACACGCGAGTGGCTCCTGAACTTTGTTCAAGTCAATCGACATACAATATTCAGTGACAGTGCGAATATTGTAGAGCGCTCGCCAAGTGGCTTTAGCACTTCAACGAAACGGTTGATAAGAAATGGCTCGCTTGGCATGCAATTAGCAATCACCGAACCGTCATATTAAACATACACCTCCCGGACTCCGGAGACGTCCGAAATGTCAAATGTGTCCGAATTGGACAAATGAACTTCTTTTTTTTTTTCGCAGTCAGAATTGCTTGTAAGTTTGATTCTGGAGCTTAAATTTTGTAATTCTGCTTAGTTTAAGAGATTCTCAAGGTTATCACATGTTCGAGAATGAAACAAAGCCACGAACGCTGACGTCTCCGGGCGTTTCTAAGCATTGCAATGTACCCAGCGATTCGTAGCTATGATGAACAGGCATTCGATATTGAGTGAGGAAAGTGAAAAAAATACACTTTATCGTAAAGAAATCGTGGTGCATGTACCAAGTCAAGGAATGGTTGAGCAAGCCAAGAAACATGGCGGCTTCAGACCACAGCGAAGTTACCCAGGAAACACCGTCAGACCCCAAAGAGCAGGGTGGCTGAGCATGCACCTGATAAAGGTTATGATAAAATAAAAGCGTTAATTATCATTAAAAGGGGTGTTTTAATTAACCCAAACACCCAATTTTCAGTCATGCGCTTCCTTGGAGTTTTCTTTGTATACATGCAGTGTTTCAGGCTGATAGGTTTTATGGTTTTGGAGTTATGGAGTAGACACACACACACACACACACACACACACACACACTGACATTTTTTTTCGTGTGGAAGATTCATTTATTCACCCATGAAAACACAAGGTGATGATGTTGGCTTTGATTTGGCTGTTAAGAGTACTCTGCTGACCTGACAATAACATGACAGGTGAGATTTAAGGATTTGAATGCCAGAAAACCCTTGGGGCCTGAACGAATGAACATATGCTTAACGATATCCAACACGGTCCATATGTTCAATGAAGGTTACAGTCATGGATGATTGCGGGCACCTTAATTCACTCATTTTGAGTATACAGTTCAATGATCTATTCCATCGCAGTTTGACGAATGCAGTCTTGTGTTGACATCCTGTCAAACCTTTCTGTTGATTCAGGTGTGGAGGTTTTGCGGCAAGAGGTATATACGCAGCCAGCCGTACCTGTGCTCGGCCTTTTCCAAGCCCCCGGTGAAGGTGCTGGCCGTTTAGTCCTATACGGGGATTCAAACTGCCTGGACGATAGTCATCGTCAAAAAGGTAGGATCACATTCATCCTTTGGGCACATCTGATAAATCGCTTCCCGTGTGTGTGTGTGTCCCATGTTTTGGTAAATTGTGGCCTTGTGGGATGTTTTTATCCCCACGCTTTATAAAATAAATGGTGGGGGGGTATTGTAATTGACTGTCTGTCCGTCCGTCTCGCTATCTCCTCAACTGTGGCACAGAAATTCACCAAACTTGAGAGTTATGATCACCACATAACAAAAATGTGTGAGAGCAGCATTATTTTTGGCCCTGTCCCCTGGGGCCCTCGGTCAACAGGTCAAATACCAAAAAAAAGCAAATATATAAATAAAAGCATGATTATAAATAACCAAAAAAGTACCATGTAAAGTGAAGTACTCACCGATGATGGTCGTGGATGGACCTTGTGGATGTAGAGTGTGAGCGAGTTGGCAATTGTGAGCAGGATGAAGCAAAATCCATCACCCCCAATGCTTCAAGGGCGTCATCACTGTGTGATTAACCTCCGCCATCTTCGAAGATGGATGGAGGTTACTGTTTTCACCCCTTTCGTTTTGTTTGTTTGTTTGTTTGTGTGTTTGTTTGTTTGTGAACAGTATTACGGAAAAACTCCTCGACGGATTTCGACGAAACTTGGTGGGGGGGTTAGATATGGTCCAAGGATCATGCCATTAGATTTTGGACTTGGTCCCCCCCCAAAAAAAAATTGCTAGAGAAAAAATATTTTTTTTTTGCATTTCTTCATGTTTTAAGTGATTTCCAACCCCCCCCAAAAAAAAAATTTGTTAGAGAAAAAAAAACCGGTTGGGATAACCAGGTCGAACAGGGTCCTCTCGCCTATTACATTGTGTTACCTGTTGGTGACATGTAACATAATCCACGTCTACAGCGCACACTCGTATCACTGCCAAGTGGAACAGAGAGTGCAGCACTGGCTAACCCACAGAGTCAATGAGTGTAGCAAGACTTCCCATCTAACGATTATGTACAAGCTATGTTGGATCAACGAAAGAAGGGACACGGACGAGGCAGGTTTGAAAGATAACAATTATTTATTTACACACACAAAAAAGGCGATAATGATGAAGCACGTATTTTTAAAGCAACGTCCATCTTTAATTACACAGGCAGGCAATCATCAAACGATTAATGAAGCAGGCAGAGATCCAGTACATCCCAGTACATCTGGATCCAGCGTGAAGTTCAAGAGCAGACTTGCCCCTAATACGAATTCCCCTCCACCTTACTTGGACAACAGGCATGCGCCATCGTTCAATCCGAGAAGAACTGAGGAGAAAGAAGCAGCATGGAGTGTGGGGATGACTGTTCCCTGACCTCACGCTTATGTGTGTGGGAGCGACTTCAACATGCGGGGTTACCTCGGGCCAAATATAGTGAGGGCATGGGTTAAGATGAGAAGATGGGCGGTGGATTAGTGGTGTTGGTTGTGAGTGTATGGGGAGCTGCATGACCCTGGGGGACTGCACCACGCCCTTAGCTCATGGGCCGTTCGCCTATGGCCTTGGCACGACTCATTCCTGCACCTCTTATCCCAGTCCAGCTGGATCCAGCGTGACCCGCACTCCAGAAGACAATCTCTTGAACAGGCAGTCTGGGATGGATATACTTGTGCCCTTGGTGCATCAACAACCCCCAGGACATCGACAACAGCTCTGTGAACTCCCTTGCGTTCCGTCTCTTAAAGCAACTTGGGCTGGGCATGCTTTCTTTTCAGAGTAAACGTCACGCAACCATCCTTTGACCCCATGCGGCCCTTACCCATTGGTGTGCACCAGACCAGGGGGGGGTAGTGGGGGGGGCGTGGCACAGCGCCGACAGTGGAAAATCCCATGTCAAGCTGTGGAGGCGGCCACGGGCATCCCCGGGCACCGAGCTGTTTGGGTTTAGGGTTAGGGCTGTTAGTTGGTGAATTGAGGAGATTCAAAAGCGGGTTGAGAAAGGGAATATCATACCGGGAATACACAAACTAGCCTCAATTCATTTTCCACCCAAACTCCCGGGCAAGGGGCAAAGGTCTACCTACCACATAAACTCATGAAATATCTCGCTCTGGGGAATCCTATGTGCACATGAATGCTCTTCTCGGGGGCACTTTTTCAAAACCGGAGCAATATATTTTGATGTAAAGATAAACTGATTGGATTATGGGATTTAAATCAAACTTGGTCCAAGTGTTGTAGTGATGTAATTGTGTGGTCGGCGGCATATTGGTCGACATAACGACGTCAAATGATGTCTAGTTTTCATGATCTTAAAGATGGTCCGTGCGGTCGTTGGTGGCAGGCAGAGGGATCGGGCAATGACCATTGCCCTCTCTCCAGTACATCTCACGATGTTCATCTTAGTCTTCAAAGACATTGATTTCCTTTGATTCTTCGTGGAAAACTCATTGTATTCGGTATCAATTAGCAGGGCGTTTATCACTCATAGGTGATATTTAGTGGAAATTTACTTCACAAACAAAGAGGGTAAGTTCTCTGAATAAAGATTAAGATGGTGTGGGTACGGGATGTGTTCTTCTTCTGCCTCTCATCACTTTACATCGTGATGCGTACACTAGTTGCACTGTACCAATCTCTTGGAATGCTGTTCTGCCGATGCAAATAGTTACAAATTCTACACGGGAGGGAGGAAAGTTGAAAAATGTGGTGCACTGACTGGAACCGATGACGTTGTACAGAAACGTCATGATATTAGAAAAGTGTTCCCCTATTTGTCAGCGACGTTGCAGCGAAACAACGTCTCGAAGCGACGTCGTAGAACTTGATTTATATGCAGTCGACATTGGGGGAGGGGGGGGGGACGACACATTAAATGTGTAATGATTTTTGGGATTTGACCCCCGGTTGATGTCCCATTGGGTGGGGATAGGGTCACAGCGGGCCGTTTTTTTTTTTTTGTTTGTTTGTTTTTTGCGCTGAAAATTTGATATTGGGTCATTCTTGGTGGAACTTTTTGCTATCTTTCAACTTGCTTTAGGTGGGAAGCGTGGGGATTTGTGATTGCACACCATCGACTTTGCTCTCGTTTTTTTCTTTTCTTTTTAATTCTGTAAATTTGGTGGATTTTTTTTTTTTTACTGATTCATAGGACAAGAGTAACATTTCAAAAACTAGGATTGTTTTCTGCAAGGAAAGGGGTGGGGTTGAGGGGGCGGCGCTGGGGGGTAGGTGTTGAGTGGAGTGGAGTGGAGTGGAGTCGGGTGTGGATGGCATAATAAGTCTCGTATTATCCATTCCAATGTGTTATTATTCCACTCATATCTGTGTGCCCACAGACTGCTTTTGGTTGCTGGATGCCATATTGCAATACACAGCATATGGTGTGCTCTCACCAATCTTCACTGAGCATGGTAATGGGAAGAAATATCAACTACCGCATGTGGACTCTCAGCCACAGCGAATGGATGGTAAGTCAACTCACCCAGCAAGTTTAGTGAGGATGAATTGGTAACACCTGTAATGTTATCGGTACAGTAAACCCTCCAATATTGTGGGGGTTAGGTTGCTGGAAAATGCCACGATAGTTAAAACCATGATGGTGGAAACCAAGGGCCAATGGGAAGATGGGGGTTCGGTTCCTGGACTTTGAGGAAGATCAACAGCAGCGAGAAATAAACACATTACAATTGAAATAAACACAAATATTTATAGATGAAGTATGTTAACATTGAAATAAACATATAACTACAACAGATACAGTGTAAATTAAACAGAAACACGAGTTTTACCTTTTAAGTTTATTCCAAAACAGTGAGATGGGTGAGAGAAAACATATTACATACTCGTTCGTACTGTTCTCTGCAGTAAATAGAAAACACAAGACTTAGCTCAGAACGATGATGATGCTGTTGGAGGGTGGAGGTTAGAAAGATGTTGATGTAGAACTTGTGATGGCTGTTGGATCGTTGGGAGCACAACTAAGTTGGGTGGAGGTTAGAAAGATGTTGATGTGGAACTTGTGATGGCTGTTGGATCATTGGGAGCACAACTAAGTTGCCTGCTGCATTGCCATAAAAGGAGAAGGGTAAAACAACCCTTGGCCACCTTAATCCAGAGAAGATCTTCCCTGCTTGGACAGGAAGATACAAGATGGCATCCTCTTCCAAAATAATCCCGTCTCTTTTGGCGTTGAAAACCTGTTCCAACATAAATCCCTTCACCTTGATTTGTTCCATGAGCCGTGGTTGAACTGGAGCCTTCGGCCCCGGGTGCTTCGTGAAAACGTTGCTTTAAAAAAAAATTAATTTATTCATATGCAGTGATCTATCTATAATTCCAGCTGTGTGTGTTAGTGTGTGTGTTAGTGTGTGTGTGTGTGTGTGTGTGTGTGTGTGTGTGTGTGTGTGTGTGTGTGTGTGTGTGTGTGTGTGTGTGTGTGTGTGTGTGTGTGTGTGTGTGTGTGTGTGTGTGTGTGTGTGTGTGTGTGTGTGACCGCTGTTTCTCGACAACCGCTGGTCCGATCTAATTGAAACTTGCCAGATATATTGCTGGGGACCTGAGGATGTGCCTTTTCAAGGTTTGATATTAATCGGACAAGTGCCTCCCAAGTTATGGCAATTTATTTACCAACCAATGACAAGACACGTTGTTGCGTGGGCGTGGCCGATGGGGAAGGGAAGCTCAGCCACGTTCCCCATTACTTGTTACAACGTACGGGCTTCCGGAGAGTGATGACTTCAGGTATTCTCATAATTTCTCGATTTCTTATGCGCATTTATAGATAAACACAATGCCCCAAGTTATGATCGTTTTCATATTAGACAGTGCATACATTTCGGTAACATCAGAGTGCTGGTATGCTCCGAACCAGGAAGTAAATTTTTTTTCTCTCTTCTCTTCTCTTTTTGTTTTTCCTTGCCACGACATTGCAAAATGGTAAATACATTGGCGCTAATTGAATAATTGGGTATTAAAACTAAATTGCGAATAATCATAACTGTGAATAATATGCGAACTTCCGGCCATGCACGTATGGGCACGCGAGAGCAAAGAAATGGCCTGTGTGGTTGTTGTTTGTTGCTTGCGGTTTGAATATTTATTGATGAAATTATTATTATTTTTTTTTTTTTTACGAGCACGTACTAGTATTTTAAATAGAAGGATTAATTAAATAAGTTCGAATTTGGATATTATATTTCTGTGTTGACTGACTGTCTGGACACAACTTTGAGGTTGTGGGTCCGTTGATGTTGAGTAATCTACTGATGTGGACCTGCGACCAGGGTTTTGGATCCACCGTTTGGAGAGGTTCTGGGCTGAAAGGATTGAAACCTTTCGGAATGAAAAACGTTGCCCAACTGATGATCCGGGTAGTTGGGAAATCAGTAAATTTCTTGTAAGTGATGGTTATCACTTCAAATAAAATATTGCATGCGTGCGTGCATGTTGTTTCATCTGGCTTCCTTCTTGGGACTGGTGCAGTAATTGGTCTTGACTTTGATTGGTAAATCTGCAATGGTCCTCGAGCCAAACATTAGCGCTTTTTCCCATCCTTTCAATTTGAGGATCACGGAATGGGAATGAGCCTTTTGTGCTTCGCAGTGCGGGAACACTTGCGTGGATATTTGACTCACGGTTACACACAGTTGATTCATTGACCCGGTGATGGTGCCCCACAGATGCTGCACCTTCACTTCTTGCCAACGTATCTAACAACTCTATTTCTTCGTGCATTGTCATAACCTTTCTCTTCCTTTTGGCACAATTCATTTTATCCATCGTTTTACGTTCGGGCGCCATTATTAACTGCTGGGTCTACTAGATCTTGGAGATCTCGTATTCCACGTTCTCCAAATGTCATTTCCTGTTCGATGATTCATTATTAAATTTAGCTTCGTTCCCGGTCTGATTACTCCAATTAATGGTGTGCAAGAAATGAGAAAAGGCTCATAATGAGAGGTAATTGTCCATGCGGATGCAAATAATGACTCATCTCAGTTCAAAAACCGTGATTGGCCAAAGTTAGATACCGTGATAACGAAATCAGAACACAATCGTTGCCAGTGGGGGGAGGGGGGAGAACAAAGTATAGAGTGTGGGAAACCAGAAAGGAAGTATTAGAAGATGGAGCCCACCAACCTGTCTGCCATGTGAGGATGAGGAATAGGACGAGGCCAATACTCCTCGAGCAAATGATTGGGTGAACAGAGCAGAAAGAGGGTGTGCAAGAGTGACAGAGGAGATTTTTAAGGATATATGTGCTGATGCCCATTCTTGGTTCTTTTTCCTCTCGTCGTCTGTTGAGCCTTGTTTTCGGAAACGTAGAAAAAAATTGATGGTCACGTGTTTAACATAGGAAGAGAGCAACTCGTGAATCCCTGACCAACATTGCTCTCAAGCCTTTCCCCCCCCCCCCCCCCCAACAACTCACACACCCAAATGTGTGACGTGGGATCTTTAACTTCCACCAACTAATGTCAGCTGACAGGACGCCCAGTTTAACGTCCATCCGAGGGATGGGAAACACATTGATTTCATCACCCTGCATGTGAGGGACTGGGAAAACATTCGATCCAAGGATAGACAACTTAGAGGTGAGTGCACATATTTCTCGGCCATCCTGCCAACCCAACAACCATATGTTGGCAACCAACAACCTAAAATGATCATTGTTGGTGCATCACACACTCACCCTCCCCTCCCTCCACCCCCCCCCCTCGACTCCCCACCCTGCCATCCCATCCATTGAAGTTCCATTTTCATGGAAAAAGTTTACCTTTTTTTAAAGACTTGTTGAAGGTAATTGAAAAGAATGGACCATGTTGAGGGAGCCATTTTTCTTTCAGTGAACTGCAATGGGTTAAATAAGTCAAGCTAAATACTGGCACTCGCTAAACTAACTAGTTGCTTTACACGAATGTAGTGTGTATAGCAAAAATGTGAAAAAAGATTTTCCCAAACACGTAGTGTTATAAATCAAAGGTGCTTTCCTGGGGGGCTTCTGTCTGGACACCTTGCACAACCTAACCAAACCAAACCAAACCTAACCTAACCAAATGCAACATGCAGAATAACTTGGTAAATTAATACAGAATGTCACCAAGTATATAATAAAATGAATACCCACCATGAATACATCTTTTAATAATACGCCCCGATATATACTGTATATCGGGCGTATAAAAAGAAGAAAAATAAACGAGTGCAGTACTATACTGTACTCAGTCCTGGACTTCTAAATTCTGTGTCCCAAACCCATCGCTTTCTGTACCCTCTTTACCCAGTAGTACCCAGCTGTTCCTGGACTCTGTGTCCTTTTCTCCTGACAAGGTGGAGAGTTTGTTTACAAACCTCAACTCAGATTCTGCAACCGGTCCAGACGGCATCAGCCCTCGTGTCCTAAAAACCTGCTCTGCTGCTCCTGCTCACCCTCTCTCTGTTCTTTTACCCTCTCATTTGCTTTGGGTCATCTGCCATCTGTTTGGAAATCAGCAAACATAACCACTCTGCATAAAAAAGGTGCAAAAACAGATCCCTGCAACGACAGACCAATCAGCCTTCTCCCAATCATCAGCAAAGTTATAGAATCCATCATCGCTTCAGACATTAAATCCTTCCTCTTCTCCAATATCTTGATTTCCGATCATCAATTTGGATTCAGACCAGGTCACTCAACCCTGCATATGCTGCTTCCACTCTCCCATCAATGGATGGAGGTACTCAATGCCAGACATGAAATCAGAGACATGAAATACCACATTTCCAGGCTGGCCTCAAAAGCAGTAGACAACTGGGCATCCTCCGTCGTGCAGAGTCCTTCCTTGGCACACCTGAGCTTCTGTCCACATTCAAATATTCCGTCCACAGCCTGATGGACTACTGCTCTCTCCTATGGGCTGGTGCTCCTGCCTCCCACCTTTCTCGGCTTCACGCTGTGGAAACCAAGGCATTTAGGATCATTGGTATCTCCTGTGATGCGGCTGAGTCTTTGGGTCTCCCACTCTCTTACCGCAGGCAGGTCGGTGGTCTTTGTCTTCTGCCGTTTCCTCTCCAGCCTGCCCCCCCACCTCTTCTTTGTCTAAGATATGCCCCCCTTCCATATTTCCACAAGGTGCTTACGTTTCGCCAGCAACCCCCTTCTGGTAAAACTACCAACATCAAGAATCACTGCTCACTTTTGCTTTTGTTCCTTTTTTTCCCGCCTTTACACCAAACTCCCACACTCTCTTCAATCCCACTCTTCCCTCCAGGTTTTCAAAACAGCTGTTCACCACCATCACTTATCTTCCCCCATCCAAAACCACGATCTTTTCTACCCCCACTAATCCACCACAAACCCACCTCCTTCAAATTCCCTGCTTTCCTTCCTGAAAGTCCTTGTCGTGTGAGGACCTGAAAGTCCCTTTAGAGTCCATCTTGTTTACCCCGTGTACCGCACCCCCATCCCTCTCCCTTCCACAGATCTCCTCATGTCTCTGTTCCACACTTTTTTTCCTTCCTTCTCTCCCACCTCTCTTGTCTCCTGCTCCCCTTGTACATTCTCTGTGTTCGCCCTCATACGAACCTCGACAATGTCCAAAAAAAATCTGCCTCTTGAACAGATTTTTTTTTCCATTTACTACCGAACATGCAAATAATTTTTTTCTCAATCTCTTCAACAAATTTCGTCAAAGTACGACAACGAATGGCTTTGGACACTGCGAAGGAAACTGGTGTTATTGGCGTTGAGGTTGAGTTAGTTCGTTAGTTATTTTATACTTGTTGCTTCGCTTTTCTTTTCATAACACCCTTATCATTCTTCTCTCGCACCGATTCCCACAAACTTCCAGATGTTCCCCATCTCTCTTGGTTATTACATTCCAGCTTTCAGATGAAGGCGTTGTGATTGCAAATATTCGAGCTTTGCTGCTGTTATCATTACAGTGTACAAGAAGAGTTGTATGATAGGGTTGGTTACACAGCATGGTTCAACCTTGCTGTCTCGGTTTACTCCATTGCATATCAATTCCTGTCTTTCCAGGAAACCATCTGCACCGATATTCTAAAGTGCTTGAGACAAATCTGGCTGAGGCACGGGCCCGGCCACTCCCTGCGTGCCCACACCTGTCCTGGGCCAAGCCACAGCCACTCAACAGGACTGGAATCAGGTGAGTGATGCAAACTCACAGAAAATATTTTCAGCATGTTGCAGAACAAAATGTTGTTTTCTGAAAGGATTATTTTTTATTTTTTTGGTTAACTTCTCCACCTAAGGAAACAAGATGGTATTCATATAATACTTACCCTGCACAATCTTGAGAAGGACTTGGTGCAAACTAACTCTTGTGTTTTTTTTGTTTTTTTGAAGGTTTTTTTTTCTTTTTTTTCTTTGATCCAATATGGTGCCAGACCAGTGACCGATGTTGTCACTTTTATCAAACTATATTTCCCACGGGTAGTTCATCAATTAAAGTTTTGCATTGATCGGTGAGTGGTTTCAACAATTTCAGAGAAGTTTTTTTTTCATACTGACCGGATCAAGCTTTGCACTTGTCGAATTATGATGTCATAATGAAGGCACCGATGACATCATGATTAACATATCTTATTCCCCATGGGGAGTATTCCACGATGAGCCGTATGTAAATTTTTCCACGGATTGGTTTCGGAGAAATAGAGGTGCAAAGTTTTTCGGTTTTTCCAAGATGGCGCCTGTACCACGTGACCTATGACGTCATAACTGTGACGTAAAAATTATACAGGAGGAGGTGCACCTATTTGGAAAATTTTGTGTCAATCAGACTAATGGTTGCTGAGAACATAGATTTTTTTTTTAAATGCAGACACATACGTGCGTACAGCACACGTACGACGCAACCGATCGCTTAACCCCACTTTCCGCTTCGCGCGCGCAGGGTAACAAGGTTCACACGGTCTTTGAAATTCCGAGACGCAGCGCGTACAGTATTCTCCTGCACCTATCTCCACGTCAACACTGTGTTTCTTTGGAATCGTAATAGATTCCTATGTTTTCGGTTATTATTGCCCTTAGTAATTTTTAACCATGGCTCCCAAGAGGAAAACTGTTGCTCGTGGTGAACCCAATGCAGATAAGTCAAGGAAAGTGACGTCTTTGATATAGAAAGTGGAGGTTTTGGATAAGCTTAATGGTCAAGGGGAGAGTGCGCAGCATCAATGGGCAGACATTATGGCATTGAGTCTAATAATCCACCAAGTAAAGAAATGTGCAGAAAACATAAGGTGGAGTGAATGCTCTGGTTTTGCACTGAGCACAGGGACAGTTCCAGTCAACTGCTGTCCTAGCACTGAAAGCTGAGTTGAGCAGTAATTTAACATGCACCAGCATATCTAACAGCTTGTGAAGGACAAAAATAAAGAAGAGTTGAAGGAACTACAAAAACAACTCGATGAAAAGACCCTCCAGTTGATGAATATCTGACGTTTTCATGTATCTCACCGTTCACAGAATTATTATTGGGAGCAAAGTAACCAAACTGTTGACAATATTGAATCTGTGGACTGTAGATACAGTATCTCACAAAAGTGAGTACACCCCTCACAAATATGTAAATAATTCAGTGTGACTTTTTAAGCAGCTGTGCTGGACTTTTTAAGCAGAGTTGATGACAGAGTAGACATTCTGCAATATGTATTCAGGCACAAAACTGCCATTCCATAAAAACAATGTGGCATATTACCAATATTTCTGAAAGAGGAGGCAACAAAAGTGAGTGCACCCCTGCTATTGTCTGCACAAGAAGTAAATCAAGCATGGTAAAACAGCTTCCATTTTCATCATTTTCTGCATGTTTAAGTCAAAGAGTGTTAAAGGTACAAATATGCACCAAACAATACACACAATGTCCATGGAGCTGCAATATCCCTGGTATGTTAAAAGTGAAGAGGTGCACTCAATGCAGTAATTGTCTATCTGCTTGCTAAAGAAATAATTGCATAGGAAATACTGTACCAATCGCCATTGAGAAAGCAGCATGGCTCCTCATGGTAAAGAGCTCTCGAAAGATGTCAAAGATCGAATAGTTGCACGACATAAAGATGGCTAAGGATACAAGAAGATCAATACTTCTTTGAAAGTAAGTCCCAAAACCGTGGCCAAGGTCATCCAGAGGTTCTCCAAGAAGCGTACAACAATGAGTTGCGCTCGCCAGGGCAGACCAGCAAAGATGACTGCACGTACTGTTCGCCAAGTTCAGAATCTAGTCCTCCAAGACAGACGACAAAGTGCCGCCAATATTGCTGAAGATATTTCTACAGCTTCTGGCCAGTCTGTTAGTGCGCAAATGGTACGTCGCACACTCCATCGTATCGGGCTGCATGGGCGTCATTCAAGGTGTAAGCCTCTCCTGAAGCAGAGCCACAAGAAAGCTCGCAAACGGTTTGCTGAAGCACATTAATCAAGCCCCTGGACTACTGGTAACATGTCCTATGGTCTGATGAAACGAAGATCAATTTGTTTGGATCTGATGGAGTGCAGCGTGACTGGCGGAGACCTGGGGAACAGTACCAAGACAAGTGCGTTATCCCTACTGTCAAGCATGGTGGTGGTAGTGTCATGGTTTGGGGATGCATGAGTGCTGCCGGTACTGAAGAGCTGTTGAGACCTCGCGGCCCACCAGTTGAGAAGCACGGGCCTCGATTATACTATGCAGATTTTGTGCAAGTAGTTCCAGTTGAAGGTGTGTGCGTGCATGCGCGTTGTGTTCGACTGGGCCCTTTTGTCCTTCAAGTTATAAACTACGATTTATTCGTGGTGATGTTGCTCCTATAATAATGGGCATTTGGTGATTGTTAACCAACCACAGAATGATTTCATCAGTGTAACTGTGGGGAATACACTGTCCTGTGTTTACTCAATTTTCCTGTTTGCCTTTATCCTGATTGGTATTTCCATGTTTTTACAGTCTTAATTTGATCTCTCAGATGTGATGTTGCTAACAAATTTAACCCTCTCGAGCCCCAGGGGTTATTTTTTCGTTCACCCAGAACATTTCGTGGGCTCTAGAGGGTTCAGAGTTCTCTCAAGTGTTACATTAATTAAATTGGTTTCTTTCCCCCATTCCAATTGATGTGCATTGAACACCCCATTGCACATTTGGTGAAGTCGTGAGTCTTTTTGTTTTGTTTTTGTTTTTGTTTCTATCCAGCCCGCTATGGAAGCAGCCCAAGTTGTTGTCTGTGAATCCGGATGCGGTGGCATTCCCAAACCTGCATAACCGACGCCCACAAGTGCGACCACTGTCCCCAGGCGAGAGTGGTGCTTGGGACGTACCTGGAGGTTCGTCTACCTTGTCATATCTCCTTGTAGCAAATGTAATGATGTAGATTTGCATGGAGCGGATCTGTTTGCGTCTTATGAGCAGTTGCATAAATCCTAAACCTGCTATAAATGTGCAAAAGGGGGATATTTGGATGAATTGAAGGACTCTGAAAGGTTTTGCTTACACTTTGACACCGACGTTTTCTATGAGTTTTTGGTTCTGCAAGGAATAGCAAGTGAAGTCAGATGGAAAAAAAAAAGGGTAATTACCTCGACCAGCAAAGGTGGATGGAGGTTGTTTTCACCCCTGTCTGTATGTTTGTCTGTGAGGAGGATATCTCAAAAAATTATGGACGGATTTGGATGTAACTTGGTGGACAGGCTGGATGTGTGACTCGGACTAATTTATTCAATTTTCGTGAAGATCCGGATGCTGTAATTTTTTCAATAGTGATTCTTCACCATTGAAACATTGGACCCAAAACAATATTTAACATGATATCTCAAAAAGTTGTGGACGGATTTAGATGAAACTTGGTGGACAGGTTGGATGTGTAACCAGAATGAATTGATGAGATTTTGGTGAAGATCCAAATCTGGATCTGACTACTCAATTTTGAAGTGATTCTTCACCACTGAGAGATAGGGCTCAAAGAATGATATACGGCATGATATTTCAAAAATGTATTGGGCCTGGTATGTTCTCGTGGATCAGGCATTACAGGGCGGCGGTATACGCTCTAAAGAGTACCCTTCTAATTGTTGCTGTTGCTGTTTTGTATTAATTTGTTTGAGGTTTAGTTCATAGTGATAAAGATAGGTTTTAATTGTTTTTTTTTCTGTCATACAGGAATCATGCCAGGACGTTACAATCAGGATGTTGGCCATAGCATCCCTGTATTTGCTTTCTTTGGGGCGATGCTGGTCCTGGCCTTCTTCGTCGTGCAAATTACAAAAAGTCGAAATCGGCCCAAGCGACGGAAACCCACGCGGCCAAAGCGACCGCCCATCGCAGTCCGACCCACGGTGTGACAGTCCTATCGCCATGTGTTCTCCAAAAACGGCTCCACAAAATGTTGCCCTTCGAATCCATCTTGTGAACTTGTGGACGTAACGTGTGAGATTCGGGCAGACTGGCTGTAAGAGAAGGGCCTGCTGGTGTGTGCAATTCATTTTACATGTTGATACCACAACACAAATTTAAATTTGAACACTGCCTTTGCCACAACTCATCTGGTGCACAGCAGAAATACCATGTCAATATCCATCCAAGACCACGCAAAGACTTTCTGAGAGTAGGAGGCCTGCAGCTGCTAACCACATTGTCACGGACACAGCTTTGGATGCTCCAGAATCATGTGGCACGTGGTGGTTTGTGGCTTTGCTCACTTTATTGCTCCAGCCACAGAGACTGCTGCTTGACGATAACGGAAACGTGCCGCAGATGTTTGCACGTTGTTTGAAGGCGGTGCTTTTCTTTTTGTACCCGAACAAACCTCGTTGGGTACCTTTTTTGATTTTGCTTTGGCAAATCAATCTAACATTATTTATGGACGTCTGATGCATTGTTGTACACGCCATGGATCTTGAACTATTTTAAACGTACCACAAGCCTGCACCGTACCATATGAATATTGATGTCTCTCTTTTGCTTTTTAATCAAAGAGATGTCTGCTGTTCGGATCTTTGTAGCATCAGACGCATTACGTCCTGCATAAATACGTACCGCGAGACCAAGGATAGCTGAAAATGCAGCGTCGTGCCAACCTTCAAGCCTGTCGTCCTATGGAAACTCGTTGCAAAGTCCTGACTCTGTGTACGCCATGAACAATGAATTCGTTTTGGGCCACTACTTGTCTACGTAAATTAAGCCACGTTTTGGGAATTTGTTCTTTCACTTGAATGAGAAGTCCAAAGCTTTGACACCAACGGGTGACGTCGATGAAAGAGCACAATGAGATCGTTGTCTTGACTTTTTTTTTTCTGAAGGTGTGGGTGGACGTTTTTGTGCAGCGTTTCCTATAAAATCATCTGTTTAACATTCGTGTGAATCGTCCATTTCACGATTGCTTTGCCAAGTACCTGTACGAGAGTGGCTGGTCATTGCACCTTCAATAATCATTCATTTTGACCCTTTTGCATTCCCTGCATTAGGACAGAAACCATTTCCCTTCCTGTTTGATGGACACTACTCCATCATCGGCTTTTGTACATTTAATCTTCCAAGAAACCAGTGCATACAGTTCCGTCCACGTGTTTATATAAATGCAGAGTTGGAGACGTCATCATTTGTCCTCCGTGCATCCATTTTGAGAACCATCCTGAGAATTTTGAAGGAAAACAAAGAACCCAACGAGCTCTCCAATTTTGTGAAGGGTGGTTTGTAACCTGCTGTTCCGGTCGTTTGCAGTTATCTCTCAGATTACGATCGGGTCGGTGAAATTGTACAAGACATCTGCGAAACGTTCATTTTTTTTAACTTTGTTGCGTTTCCTTTTGTTATTTGAAGATATGATTTATACTTTGAGAATTCTCTTGGGATTGTGGCTCTGCGGCTTACCGTGCGCTGTGTCCTCTTCTACTGAGCACAGAAGGGAGTGGGTCCGCCTTACCGGTTCAACTGATGTACGATATTTTATTTTTTAAAAACTGAAACCTATAAAGTAAGTACGCTGATTCCTGTTTCTCATTTGGTTAAATTCTGTTTGTAAAAATCTGTTGATTTGCATAACGGTGTTTAAAAGTTGATGAAAAGGGGAAGTGTTCGTCACTGGTTTATAAACATTCCAAAGAATCCTTCAATGTCATTTGTGTTGTAGGTTATCTTTAAGACTTAATTTTGCGTATCCAAAGTCTTCGCTCGAGGAAGAGCGAGGTGACACACAAACACAACGAGGGAATGAACAAACAGGAAGAGAAGATGGTGGAGGGAAGGAAACATAACTTGCAAGTATATGGAGAGAGGTAGGGGAGGGTTCATGAGTATATAAAAGATCATGGGTAGGGATGGAGGATGACATGACATGGGATGGTGGTACCTTGCCAGGTTGAAGCCATGGATGCAGGAATTGAAAAAAAAACTGTGATATTTAACCATTTACTCTCACAAAATGATCATCCATTTTTGGCAGAAATAAAAATGGTAACCTGCAACTTTAAGGAGTAGAAAGGGGTTGAGGGGGGTTGAAAATACTGTGTGTGCATTCCATTCCAGGCTGGTGAGATGTGACTGCAGAAGGATGATGGTAGAATCGACAGGCATCTCGAAGTTGCTGCTGCTCCTTTAGAATTTGGACCCGCGAGAGTACTTTGAGGGCACTGCGAGAAGGTGACCCGCGTGAGTCCCATGACAGGGATTTCAAATTTGATCAGGGTACGTGCACACAATGGCTTCGCTCTTGTCAAAGATAACGTCGAATACGTAACATCCATCAGCAAATGATGGTAGACAGGACCACATGAGTAAAGCTTATTTTTGTGGGTGGCTGCACCAAGCCCGGATATATCCTTCATATAGAGTTAAGAAAGGCCGTGATCAGGTAAAGATTTTCGATTTGGAGTGATATTAATTTGTCAGGGATAGATTAGGTCCAGGAACGGGCAACAGTCGGAGGAGACAAGGATTTTCTCGATCTAGTCCAGGATTACTTCTTAAACCAGTTTGTAGAAAATCCTGTTAGAGAGAGTGCAGTTAAACCTATTTACCAGAAATTATCCCAATATGTTGGAGGTAGGAAAGCATTTTGGGCAAGTAGCCATAACATAGCTTGTGGAAGGATCCTGTTAAGAGAGTTTGGGATGGCACCAAAGTTTGAGAGTAAAGGCCCGGTCACACCTTGACGTTTTTATTTAGCCAACGTATGCCGATTTTTGGATTTTTTTTCTAAAACGCTGGCACACGTTGAATACGTTATGTGTAAGTTTTGATAACATTGAGAGCACGCTGAAAAACACTGCCATACGTCGTTGTACGCTGGCTTTAAACGTTGTACTTTTTGGTTGTCCTCAAATTTTTTCATGCTTGAAATTTCACGACGTATGCCGGCGTATGACTCACACGTTCTGCTACGCAGGCCACAAGTTGTATGCACGGTCTGCGATCGTTGACAGACGTCAACACATGCTACTTGTAAGTTAATCATAAGTTGAGACACGCCGAGGTAATGTTTAGCATACCCGAAACTTATTTCTAACCTATGATTAACGTGTTGTTGGCACGTTACGCGATCGTTGCCACACATCGACAGACGTTACTTTTCAGTTACTCATAGGCTGAAAGACGTCGGTATAATGGATCATCCTTGCGTCAGCGTCTACGGCCACGGCCAGGACACTTATTTGCAGCATTCTTCAAACTTTTCTTCGGCATGACGAGGATGTTCACACTTCGATGTCGAGCTTGGCTATGATTCCAATTGTCCATCGGCAGCGTCTATTTAAAATAGTCGAGTTTGAGCGTTTTAACACGTTCAGAAGAAACGCTTCAAATTTACAAACCCCAGCGTCAAAAAACAAAGGCGAGTGACAGCAATTTAAATCGTTCATTGTAAACAATGAAACTAGCTGAGTGGTACCGTTTAAAAGTCGTTGAGTGTAAAAAAAAATCCAATTGTTGAGCGCAAGCATCTACTTTCAATAGTGGAGATGCAGCCATTTAAATCGTTGAGTGGCAGCCTATGAATAGCAAACCCTACGTCACCGGCAAAGATAAACTGCCGCACGATATGGATAAGTTAGGCTATCGTTGGGCATAGTTTGTGAACGCCGGCTTCACGATAATTATTCGTTGGTATATCGTATCTATAAGTAATCAAAGCGCTCTATGCACATTATTAGTTCATTGTGCATTTGTCCAACCCGTTATGAATGGACCTAAATCGTAAAAACAAGCTATAGCTCATTGTTGAAAAAGCCCCATAAAAAATTAGCCGCGAAGAACTTTGAACAATGGTGAAAAGATGTCTGCTACCCGTGGACACGCGGACGCAAGGAGGATCCATCATAACCCACACCCTCCCCCTCACACTCACCTACTACTGCCAACATGAACAAACTACTACTAATACTAATACTAATACTGATACTGATACTGTTTCTGCTGACATGGACATCGACTCAAAAAGGACTCGAATACACAGTTGGGTTCCCCTTTTATGAACACCATTTTTATATACCAATTCCCAAAACCGCTGGGAACACGTCTTTATATGGCAGTTGTAAGCTAGAAACACGTTCATTTTTTTTTTTTTGTCGACCGGAAGACGTCATTGGAATACGTCTACATACGTCGATGTGTGTTGGGACTACGTAAAGAATTGGTTCAAAGCACGTCAAACATAAGTTAGAAATAAGTTTCGCGTAAAAAAGACATTACCGCGACGTGTTTCGACTTATGAGTAGCTTATAAGTAGCGTTTGTGGACGTGTGTAAGCGTCCACATATCGTGTGTAAAACTTATCCCCATCGCATGCGAACGTGTGTCATACGCCGAGTACGTCGTAAAATTTTGAACATGTTTAAAATTTATTGACGTACTCTACTTACTACGACGTATGATAGCGTACTTTAGCGTTCTACTCGCGCATACCAAACTTACCCATACCGTATTCGACGTGCCCCAACGTTTTAGACACATTTTTCTTAGGTCGGCATACGCTGGCAAGATCGCCAAGGTGTGACCGCGACGTTGTCACTTCCATTTCTATGGCAGTTATGATTCGAATCGTTGTGCATCAGCCTTTTAATAGGCTACGTCACGACATCGTCGGCGATGCGTGCAACGCGCTATGCCGAAGTTAGACTATCGTTGGGCATCGGTTGTGTAGGCCGACAACAGGTTCAGCATTCGTTGGTATAAGTTATCCATAACACAACGAAACGTTCTGTGTCCGTTACCAATGCGTTATACATAAGACCAAGTCGCTATGAATACGTCCGAATCTTTAAAAAAAAAAACATCAAAAGTTCAACGTAAGCCAGCGTTTTACATACATTTTAATACGTTGCCATCGCTGGCTAAAACGTCAAGGTGTGACCGGGCCTTAAGAGAGAGTTTGGTGTTTGTAGATTACAACAAACTAACAGGAGGGAAACCTTCAAGGAACAAATGTACAGTGTAGAGAGTTTGTACATTGCAGTGAAATGAACATGCAAAGGTGGGAGACCAGAATAGTTGAGTGGAGAGCTCTGGAGTGATATTAGCAGGTGTGCATCATAAAGGAAGAAAGAGACCTAGGTCGTTGAATCGAGAGGGTAAGGTGTGATATTAACAGGTGTGTATCTTTAGGGTAGAAATAAACCAGTTGAGTGGAGGTAAGGAGTGACATTAACAGGTGCAGTTCGAGACCTCGGAGACATGGGGTGTTACTGAGAGTAGCATCCTCTAAAATTTAAATAATATGCATACTCAGGTACTCTGGCCTCTGCCTAAAGATCGTTTAATTTTATTGTTTAAATATTTTGTTTTATTCGTTTTTAGCTCACCTGGAACAAAAATTGTTCAGGTGAGGTATTAGCCTCGTGTGGTGTCCGTCGGTCAGTAAGTCAGGCTGTATGCAAACACTCGGAACGTCTCCGAAACTACACACACAATTTCAATGAAACTTGACGACAACCTTCATCACCCGTGTTGCTAAAACTAATATGCCTATTTTCACCAAACTTTGTAGAACTTCTGAGGACCAAGGCCTCCTTATGCCTTGGAAATCCCATCAAAAAAAATTCATATGAAGGAGGTTAATTTCAAGGTCGTTCCGATTGTGAAGGTTTTAGCAAATAACTTGTTCTTCCCATTACTGGTACCTCCGATTGGAGAGAAGAGTCAGGAAAATATAAACAAAAAGGATGCTGATACTCTCGGTCCCCTGCCTTTTGGGTCTTCTGAGGAATAGATATCTCCAAGATGAAAGCTAAATGTTGAAGGGGTTTTTTAATGTTGCAAGCAAAGTTACCAAGATGGTTGCCTTGGTAACATAATTCAGCCAATCACAGCTCTGATCTAATCAGGTTGAGATAATGTCATGAGGAATGGATATCTGGAATATGAAAGCAAAATGTTCAATAGTTTTTGAAATTTCACGTCAGCCCGGGCAGCACTGCTGATTGATGACTTGAGCGTCCCAAATTATTCAAGACTGGCAAATACAACCTATCGCTTCAGTGACGGGAATATAAAGGAGGGCGAGTGGGGGAGAGGGCGAGTGGGGGAGAGGGTGAGTGAGAGGCATGGGGGAGATGGCGAGTGGGGGAGAGTGCGAGGGGGAGAGGGCGAGTGGGGAGAGAGCGAGTGAGAGGCGTGGGGGAGATGGCGAGTGAGAGGGGTGGGGGAGATAGCAAGTGAGAGGGGTGGGGGGGATGGTGAGTGGGGGAGAGGGCGAGTGAGAGGCGTGGGGGAGAGGGCGAGTGAGAGGCGTGGGGGAGAAGGCGAGTGGGGGAGAGGGCGAGTGAGAGGCGTGGGGGAGAGGGGGGAGGGGAGGGTGAGGAAAGAGATGGGGGATGGGAGAGAGAGATGGGGGAGGGGAGAGAGAGATGGGGGAGGGGAGAGAGAGATGGTGGAGGGGAGAGGCGTGGGGGAGAGGGCGAGTGAGAGGCGTGGGGGAGAAGGCGAGTGGGGGAGAGGGCGAGTGAGAGGCGTGGGGGAGAGGGGGGAGGGGAGGGTGAGGAAAGAGATGGGGGATGGGAGAGAGAGATGGGGGGAGGGGAGAGAGAGATGGGGGAGGGGAGAGAGAGATGGGGGAGGGGAGAGAGAGATGGGGGAGGGGAGGGGGAGAGAGATGGGGGAAGGGAGGGGGAGAGAGAGAGAGGAGACTTTTGTTTTGAATGGTGTGTAACTGTTTTTTTATGAGCTTCTATCAATAAAAGCATAATAAATAAATAAATAAAAGCATATTACCTTGTAATAATAAATTGTTAGCATAATATATCGGTCAAGTAAACAATTAAAATGAAATAATATTATCATTATGGTCTACTTTACACAATGTATTCCTGTGGCACAATTTCTTCTTAAAAAGAACTACATTATTGATGTTTTGATGAAAATAAAATTGTGCACGTCGCTTGGCCACGGAAAGGGCCTTAAAAACTGTTAAAACAATGTAATCAGCATCAGTGTTTGAAAGAAGTTTAGCTTTCCTTGTTTTATAAATTGCTAGTTTCCCTCCAGCTATTACAAAATTGGCGAGAGCAGATTCAACATGATTTTTGGAATTTAGTGGCAATCCGAAAATAAAAGTACGTAAAGAAAATTTAAATTTTCATGTGACAGCACAACTGTGATAAAAAGGTAAAAAGGGTGGTCAGTCTTGCCCAGTTAACATAGGCGTGATATAAATCTTCAGAGACCATACAAAAGGGGCATGAGATGGAATTTAAAACATTAAAATGATGTAATAAAACATTGGTAGGTAAAATCGTATGTACAATTCTCCAAGAGATATCACCAGTCCGTTTTACAATCGGTGGGGCATAGATGGCAGCTCATTGTGGGCACGGGGGGACCCCGGAGGCAACATCCCCTTCCATCAGGATCCAAAACTATCTTTGCACACATAAGGATGCCGTATGGTGACACAAAGGTGGTACAGGCACTTTTTAGCAACACTAGGAAGTGGAGAGGAAGACAGGATCACAGTTTCTGTTAATGCAAGTGACGTTATACGTAACTACGGAAAGAAAGAAACATGGATTGCAGGGACAGCATTATTGGCATCAAAATGGAGTCCCAAATTTCTAAAGGTACGCAGAACCTCCTGGACGAGCTGGGAGACAGTTCTTAAAGAGTGCATTCCAACGGTCGTCATAATGTGCCCGACTGAGTGCCATGTTTCGTTCTTGTTCCACAGATCTCATACGACATGTACGCCAGATCTTATGAAGCATTGTATGTAAGCACGTGATCGAGGTACGTTAGGAAAGAGTGAATTGTCAAAGATAGGCTCGTCGAGAAAGTTCTTGGTGTTGTAATTAGCCATATCTCGGTGCACCACCAGAGGCTGCCAGGCTTGCAACAGGTCTCAGTAGAACAAAGGCAATGAGAGATGTCCACTTGTTGCAAGTCCATAAGAAAAAGTTCTTTATTGGAATCAAACATGCCAGGAATTTTCTGCAAATAGTTGGCAGTGGGGCACCATGGCAGTGATGTTGAAAAAAGAAAGTGGAGGACAGTGGCGACTCGAAAGGCCATCAGTCGGCTGAGGATGTCAATAAGACCATGGCCACCATCTGCCAATGGAAGGTAAAGGACTTCAGGCTTGACCCAATGTTTGCCACACCAGAAAAAATCAAGCAGATGTTTTTCAATTGTCAGCAGCAGTGCTTTAGGAAGGTGCAGGGCAATCATTTTGTCCCACAAGGAAGCCAACATGTTATTGATCACGAGGGCACGACCTCTGTTTGACAAGGTAAGTAATATTCCTCTCCACTTCTGTAGTCTATTATCAATTTTGCTAACTGTATTTAACTAATTCTCACCCATAAAAGCTGGGGTGCCAATGCACACACCTAGACAATGGATGCCTTCCTTCTCCCACTGCAAGTCTCTGGGAAGATGAGGCAAACCAACAGCTGGGGTATGACCAATCCATAGAGCTTTACATTTGTTCCACTTTATTTACAGTTGTGCATGTCGAAGATAATTTTTCCAAGTAATTTAATAACATGGTCACATCACCACTATTACGCACCATGACACACACATCGTCAGCATATGCTGAGATGGCAATTAGCCTTTCAGTTGACATCACAGGAAAGCCTGGTAGACTAGCACGAAGGCGAATTAGGAGGGGTTCAATGCAGAAGGAGTAGAGAATGCCCGATAGCGGACACCCTTGACGGACTGCTCTTCCAGCCATCAATGGTGCACATCAGCTATTATTAACTTTAATAATGCTAAAAACATGATTATACAACAATGAGACATGGGATATATAAGTTGTCCCAAAACCAAACAGTTTTAAGGTGTAAAATACATATTCATGGCTAATAGAATCAAAAGCTTTCTCTTGGTCGAGTAAAAACAAGCCAGTATTCTGTTTCTGAAGAGCACAGACATCCCACAAGTCCTGAATTAAAAAATATTATCATGAATAGACCGGTTTGGAACACAAAAAGATTGATCATAAAGCTGAGAAAAGGATTAATACGATTTTACAAGGGCCTTGGAAAAGATTTTGTAATCTGCACAAAGCAGAGAAATAGGCCTCCAATTCTGCAAGGTCTGGAGATGGATAAGGCACACGACATGGATGGATGGATAAGGCACACGACATGGATGGATGGATAAGGCACACGACTGCACGGCGACAACTTAGAGGTAATAAACCTTCTTGTAAACTCAACTTTAAAACATCTAAAAGTGTTGGTCCTAGCAAATCCCAAAATGTTTTATAACATTCAACAGGTAAACCATCAAAGCCAGGTACTTTATTGAGCAGAGAGATAAGGATTGCGATTAATGAGGAGCAGAAGGTGTTTATTCGGTTTAAAATAACAGGACTGGAGTTGGATTGATATCACTATCGAAGTAAACAGAGGGAAGTTATGAAAATAATTCGACAAGCCAAAAGAGAGTATGAGAAGGACACGGCTAAGAATCTTAAACATCATCGCAAGGCTTTTAAGTATGTCAGGGGGGAAAGACCAGGTTAGGACCAGTGTGGGCCCATTGAGGAACAGCACCGGGAGAGTGGTTCGTGATGAAAGTGAGATGGCAGGCTTATTAAACTGGCATTTTGCTTCAACTTTTGCACAAGAACAGTCAGGAGAATTGCCAATAGTTGAGAGTATTTATCAAGGAGGTGAGGAAGGGCTTTTACAGAAGATCCAGGTTGGAGTGGAGGAAGTAAAGGAACAGCTTGGAAATCTAAGAGTAGATAAGGCTCCGAGTCCAGATAATATGCACCTGAGAGTATTGATGGAGGTGGCTGAGCAGGTAAGTGAGATCTTAACGGATATTTTCAATAGTTCCCTGGAGTCAGGACAGGTACCGGAGGATTGGAGAGTAGCTAATGTATCACCATTATTTAATAAAGGATCCAGAGAAGAATTGGGAAACTATAGACCTGTTAGTTTGACTTCAGTTGTGGGGAAGGTGTTGGAGACATTAATTAAGGACCAGATGAGGAACCATTTAAATAAATACAAACTAATGAAAGGTAGTCAGCATGGGTTTACCAAAGATAGTTCCTGTTTAACAAATCTTTTAGAGTTCTATGAATCAGTGTCTGATTGGGTGGATGAGGGAAAGGCAGTGGACATAGTATATGCAGGCTTTAAGAAGGTATTTGATAAGGTACCACGTCGGAGGTTGTTAACCAAAGTGAGGGCTTGTGGAGTGGCTGGTTAGGTAGATAATTGGATTACAATCTGGCTTCGTGGTAGGAAGCAAAGAGTGGCTGTGAGTGGGATGCAAGTCGTGGGGTACCTCAGGGATTAGTACTCGGACCATGATTATTCATTATTTACATCAACGATTTGGATAATGGGGTGAAGAGTTAGGGTTTCTAAATTTGCAGATGACACAAATCTTGGAGGTGAGGTGGATAGCATAGGGGGTGGTGATCAGATACAGGAAAGTATTGATACTTGTATAGATTGGGCAAAAGAATGGCAGATGTAATTTAACCTGAGCAAGTGTAAGGTGTTGGGGATGGGAAGAACAATGAAAATAGAGATCACAGGATGCAAAGGGTAATGTAGGAGCGTGTCACACAGGAGAAGGATCTGGGGGTGGTGATGGATGTGGGAGGTGAGCAGGCAGCACAGTACCAGGTAGCTACAGGTAAAGAAAATGAGGTTTTAGGTTGTATTCGGAGGGGGATCATTTATAAATAAAAAGAGGTGGTGTTAACATTGTACAGGAATTTAGTGAGGGACACATCTAGAATATTATGTGTGGTTTTGGTCACCACAAGTGAGGAAGGACGTAGATGCCACAGAGAGGGTTCAGCATCGGGCTACTGGATTGATTCCGGGCTGAGCTAGACTTAGCTATGAGGAGCGGCTGAAGGAGACAGGGCTTTACATACTAGAAAGGAGGTGGTTACGAGGAGATATGATAGAGATGTTTAAGGTAATGAAAGGTAAAGATAAAATAAGTGTAGATTAATTATTCAACAGAGTGGACAGTGATCGGACCAGGGGCCAGAGCCTGAGAGTTAAGAAGAGGAGAGTTAAGATGGTAGTTAGGCAGGGGACTTTCACTCAGAGAGTAGTTAATGCATTGAATGGCCTCCCTGGAAAGGTGGTGGCAGCAGAAAAAGTAGATAAGTTTAAATTTGAATTAGATAGGTACCTGGAAGTTATGAAGATGGAGCGGTAGAGGGATGTTAATCAAACTTTTCTGTAGTTTGAGCATTGATGGGGGATTGTGTACGGAGTGCTGTTGGTGGGGGTCTCGTCAAGGGGTGTTGTGTGGTTGATGTTGTGTGTGTTTTAACCAAGCCCATGCCCCCTCACCTGAGGGGAGGGGAAGAAAAATATAAAAACTCCAAAAACTTAAAATAAATAGATTAAATAAATAAATAAATACTTCCATTTTCTTCTTTGGATCGTGTGTTGATAAATTAGCTTGGTGTTTGCACAGGCGGGATGGGCAGAATGGACTCCACCTGCGTCTGATTTCCTTGTGTAAAAGTCGGGATCAAAAAAACAAGTCCCTGCTCGACAACTTGAGCAACTATCGGGACTTCAGAAATGAAAAAAAGCAATTTGTTTGCTCGTATGGGAAACTGCCTTAACATTTTCAATCCCGATGATCTCACCGACAGCAACAATTAACTTCTACATTTCGATGTGTGACCGAGGAACGCACACTATCCTGTGTTTCCAGGTTTGCATGGCGTGGGAGTATTAGTGTTTGAAGAGATCTGGTAGCAGGTGGTCAGAGTGGAAATATGGGAGTGACAGATAGTTATGGCATGGGTGGTGATGCAGAGACAAATGGTGTGTGTTTTGTGAGTATATGGGCCACAAACGGGAAGGATTGAGGCTGAGAACCAGGAATTCAGGGACACACTGGAGAGGATAATGGGAATGGATGAGCTGGATGTGATGCTGTGCATTGTAGTGGACTTTAACGCACATGTGTGAGTGGCAGAGCTGAGTGAGGGGAGTGTGTTGGTAAATTTGTTTGGGGAACGAGGAATAGAGGAGTTTGAGAGCTTGTGGAGCTGGTAGCAAGGCATTGGATGACCACAGCTGGTTCATTCTTTCAAAAGAATGTGTGGACCTCAAATATCCGGGGCCTTCACTCAAACCTTACAGATCTTCCCATGCAGGTTGGCACTGACAAACCAGACATAATCTGCCTAACAGAAACTTTCCTCCCTCAAGACATCTCTGACTCCCAAGTATCTCTCCCTGGTTACTCCCTCCTCCGGTATGACAGACCTGAGCCTCGTCCTGGTGGAGGTGTTGCTCTCTTCATCAAAGACTCTATTCCTCACTCTCCATGCACTGCCCTCACTCCCCCACACCCCCAGGAATACCTCTGGCTCTGGCTTCCCCTCCACTCCCACCTCATGTTTATATGTGTACTGAACCATCCACCAAACAGTGGTGACTCCATCTACACCTCACTATCCGAAAACATGGACCAACTTCTATCTTCTCATCCAAACTCTCTCTTCCTCAAATGTGGCGACTTCAGTTGTCATCACGCCAGTTGGCTAGGTGTGGGTACCTCTCTCACCTGTCATGGTACTTCAGCAAAAGCTTTCTGCAACTCATTGGGACTGACTCAATCGGTCAACTTCCCAACCCGGATCTCAACCAATGGTACTCTATCTCTTCTGGATCTGATTTTGACATTTCCCTGACAATATCTGCTGCTCTTCCTTCGCTCCAATTGGTTCTTCTGACCACGTCCTTGTCAAAGTGGACATCTCTCTGGCTGTTATCAGAGAACCACCTCTCCGCCGTCGAGTCTGGCATTTCACTCAAGCCGACTGGCAGGGTCTCCGAGCAGCCATCAACCTTCTAGACTGGTCTCCTATCACTTTCTCCAACATAAACTCATCCTGGGAATTCTTTCAAAGAAACTTGCTCTCCCTCATGCACAGATTTATCCCTTCTCATCTTCAGTTGTCCGACCCTTCCTCCTGCCCTTGGTTCACTGAAGCTTGTGGCGAGGCAGTTGTCCCGGAACAACTTGCCTTTGCCTCATGGAAAGCAAACCCAACTGAGGGTAATCTCAGTTCCTTCCATAAAGCTCAGAGCAAGTGTGTATCTCCCCTCAGGAGAGCCAGAAAACCACATCTTTCTCATCTCAAGTCTGAACTCTCAAACTTCTCTCCCTCCTCCAAATCCTGGTGGCGTCTCGTTAAGTCTGTTTGTGTATGTTCCCCCTCCATCCCCTCCCTTACCTCAAATGGCCGCACTGCTGATACCGCACGTGAAAAGGCTGAATGCCTAAACTCGGTGTTTGTAGCTAAATCTTGTGTCCAAATCCCATCACTTTCTCAACCCACCTTACACAGTCACACCCAACTGTCCTGGGACTCTGTGTGCTTTTCTCCTGACAAGGTGGAGAGCTTGCTGTCAAACCTCGACTCAAGATTCTGCAACCGGTCCAGACGGCATCAGCCCATGTGTCCTAAAAACCTGCTCTTCTGCTCTTGCTCACCCTCTCTCTGTTCTACTCACCCTCTCATTTGCTCAAGGTCATCTGCCATCTGCTGTGAAATCAGCAAACACCACCCTGCATAAAAAAGGTGCAAAAACAGATCCCTGCAACTACAGACCAATCAGCCTTCTCCCAATCATCAGCAAGGTTATGGAATCCATCATCGCTTCGGACATGAAATCCATCCTCTTCTCCAATGGCTTGATTTCCGATCATCAATTTGGTGTCAGACCAGGTCACTCTACCCTGGATATGCTGCTTCTGCTCTCCCATCAATGGATGGAGGTACTCAATGCCAGACATGAAATCAGAGCCATGTCCCCGCACATATCGCGTGCTTTCGATACGGTCTGGCACCATGCCCTGCTCACCAAACTCTCTTCCTATGGTATCCAAGGCCATCTCCACTCATGGCTCGCAGACTTCCTCTCCTGTCACAGTCACCGTGTGGCCCTAAATGGAGTTCTCTCATCCCTCTTCCTGTCCAGGCTGGAGTTCCTCAAGGTAGCGTTCTGGGCCCTGTTCTTTTTCTGGTTTTCATCAATGATCTCTCCGACTCTCTGGAAAATCCTCTCTATCTCTTTGCTGATGACTCCACCCTCTGCCGTACCATCGGTCATCCCTTCGACCGGCAAGCAGCAGCTTCTTCACTCACTGCTGATCTGGATAAAATCACAAACTGGTCCAACACGTGGAACATGTCTTTCAATCCGGACAAATCTCACACTCTCACTATGTCTCTCTGAAAGGACCGTTTAGAACCCCCCCCCCCCAATCCACTTTCTCAACAATCCTCTGGAAGAAGTCCTTTCTTTCAAGCTTCTGGGTCTCACTATCTGCCATGATCTTTCCTGGGAAAGCTAGATTTCCAACTTGGCCTCCACAGCCAGTCGCCGACTGGGAATCCTCCGTCGTGCGAAGTCCTTCCTCGGCCCACCTAAGCTCCTGACCACAAACAAAGCTTTTGTCCACAGCCTGATGGAGAACTGCTCTCCCCTCTGGGCTGGTGCTCCTGCCTCCCACCTTTCTTGGCTTCACATAGTGGAAACCAAGGCATTTCGGATCATTGGCATCTCCCGCAATGAGGCTGAGTCTTTGGGCCTCTCACTCTCTCACCGCAGGCAGGTCGGTGGTCTTTCTTTCTTCTACCGTCTCCTCTCCGGTCTCGCCTCCCCCCCTGCTTTGTCTGAGATATGTCCCTAAAATATTTCCGCAGGGCACTCAACGTCCGCCAATAACCCTCTTCCAGTAAAACTACCAAAATCACGAATCGCTGCTCACCTTCACTCCTTCTTTTCTCTTTTTGGAATAAACTTTGGAATAAACTCCCTCACTCTATTCAATCCCATTCTTCCCTCCAGGCCTTCAAAACAGCTGTTCACCACCACCGCTTATCATTCCCCATTCAAATCTTCGATCTTTTTGACCCCCGTTAATCCATCCCAAACCCACCTCCTTCAAATTCCCTGCTTTCCTTCCTGAAAGTCCCTGCGGTGTCCATCTTGAATACACTGTGTTTCCCACCCCTAATCCCTCTCCCTTCCACAGATCTTCCAATCATCTAATGTCTCTGTTCCCCACTGTTTTGTCCTTCCCTCCCCTCTTGTCTCATGCCCCCCTTGCTGTGCATTGTGTTTTCGCTCTCATATGAGCCTCGACTAGGTATTCAAAAATAAAAAAGTGGGGAAGCCACATCATTACATATGGCTATAGGAGTGGACATCATAGAACAGAACTGGATTTGATGGTGGCAAGGAAGCGATAATTGTGGAGGGTTCAGGATTTTAAGGCAGTGGTGGGAGAACATGTTACCTCGCAGCACAAGCCTATGGTGTCTGTTGAACGGATCGAGAGAAAGAAGGAGGTTAAGAACAGGAGGAAGATTATTCGGTGGGGGAAGTGCCGGGGAAATGTTTTCGAGAACGAGGAGAGATTGAGGGTGAGGTATGAGCAACTTCACGAAGAAGCGAGAGGTTTGGAGGCGTGGAGGAGGTACCAGAAATTTTGTGTGGGAGGATGTCAGGAAAAGGTGCATCATCAAGGGATACAAACCTTGGACGGAGGAGATATATAGATAGCGGAAGTTGGAGGAGATGGCGTTGGAGATGATATAGCGAAGGCAGTTGGGAGGGGATTAAGGATGGTGGCAGGAGGCGAGTGACAGAGAGTGTGGCAGTCTTGAGGGTGTGGCAAAGATATTTCAAGGAGCTGTTCATCCGGGAAGGAGGCAACAGCGAACTGGAGCTACCTTGCGATGTAGAGGGGAAAGAGGAGTTGGCGGAGATCAGGGATGACGAGGGTGCAGATGGGACTGAGGAGGTTGAGGAAGGGAAGAGCGCCAGGCATTGAGGGGGGGGGGCACAGAGATAATTGCAGTGGGAAAACTCGGAATGAGTTGGATGAAGAGGCTTAATTTTTTACAAGAGAGAGGGTTCAGTTCCAGAGAATTGGAAGACGGTTAATTGTGCTGATTATGGAAGGAAACGGGAGCCATTACAATCTGCCCAGTGGGCTTTCACTTCAGACTCCTCTGTCAAAAGCCCACCACCCTCAGCTCTACCTGCAGTACACCGAGGGGCGGGCTTGAAGGAACGCAATGCACGGATTCCTCTGTAATCAGGACGAGAATAGCATGACCATCGGTGATGCTCTCCCCCCTCTCAGATACCTCACGCATAGGCCTCCTTGTCCACCTTCAGTGCACACATCGTTTTTCGCCTCATCTCCCTGAACATCTCTGTTCTGCCATTAAGTCTGGCCCTGTGACTGGTCAATGGTATCCATGTGTCCCTTTGGAGACAAAGTTCTTCTTCACCTGACGGTAGGTTCCAAGACATCCACCACCAGCAGGTTAATCGAGGTTTACATGGTACCTGCAGTAAGTCACAGATCTGATCTGGCCTGACCTGAAGGGTGTTAGACAATTAGAAAGGGCAATCGGAGATTACAGACCCTCACTGGGTCGTGTGTGTACTTTTCTTGTACGTACTGTGTGTCAGCCGGCCCCAGTTAACACGGACTGCCTGAACTGGATGGCTATTAAAGGCCTTCTCAATTGTCAAAAAAATCTGCAATGGGGTTTTGCAATCGCTTGCCTGGCTTGTCTGTCTGTCTGTCTGTCTGTCCAGGCCATAGTGTTTTGTTTTTTTACCATTTCAGCTTTTGTCATGAAATTCTCAACAAACCTTTGTCATGACAACATGGCGAATTAATAAAATAAATGCGTCCTGATGTCAAGGTCGCATAAAACCGTCAATTTCCATCCGTTTGACTTGAAATTTAAACGGAATTTGCATAACTAGTGCGGGCACATATGTGTGCGGCCGTACGTGCAAAAAAAGAAGAATTGTGACGTCATAGCACCGTGTCCTGTCATATGTTTGGTAAATAAATGGCCATAACTTGGGAACCACTTGTCCGATTGATATCAAACCTTGAAAAGGCACATACTCAGGTTCCCAGCAATATACCTGGCAAGTTTCAATTGGATCGGACCAGCGGTTGTCGAGAAACAGCGGTCGCAGACACACAGACAGACACACAGAGATTGCTCGAATTATAAGCTCGAAGCCCATTGTTTTTGAGGTCCAAATGGCATCTGTCTATGACTGCTTGTTTGTCTGTGCCTGTCTGTCTGTCCAGACCGTAACCTCGCTATTTGAGCTTTTGTCATCAAATTTTCAACAGACCTTTATCATGACAACGTGGAGAAAACATTTCATAAATTTTACATTTTTTTTTTTAATGTTTCTTTATGTCAAGTTTAGTTCGAGTACAAAGTGGAAGTGGACAAGCTTTGCATTTTGGGATGCTTCCTTGTGCCGGATAACGTTTCTTCTTGAAAATGGGTTCATTCACCAAAAAAAAAAAACTTTTTTTATTGTACACAGAGTCGAGGCTCATTGAAGAGTTGGAACTCAGAACGGATCAGAACGAAACGTAGTAAAAGGAACAGTAGAAAAAGAATGGAGGAATGCCAACACCAGGGCCGAGAGGGAAAGTGGATAGAGACGAACAGCAAGGGATGTGGGTGACGATGAGAGGTAGGGGACAATGCAAGGAGTGGGCAAGATGCATAACAGAAGATCTAAAAATTGTGGGTGGTGGAGCTTTACCGGGTGTAGATTGGTTGGGGTGCTTTAAGGGATGCAGAAAAAAAAAAGGTTGTGGTTTTGGATTGGGGATGATCTGAGATGGTGGTCTTCTTCTTTTATGTCACAACACTTTTCCCAACCACTGCAAAACACAGGCTCTGGCAAGGAGTTGAGAGCCCTTCAAGTCGTTTGGTCTGCAAGGCTCTGGTAAGGGAGGCCAATTCAGGAGATGCTCCTTCGTTTGAAGAGCCTCTCCGCAGTCACAATCGTTAAGGCCATTTTGATTACATCCCCACTTCTGCATTAGGACTCTGCAGCGGTTGAGAAACAGCCAGGGTGGTGGTGGTGGTGGTGGCGAACAGCTGTCTTGAAGACCTGGAGGGAATAGTGAGAGATTGAAAAGAGGAGGTTGCTTTCACAGGTCGGAAAAACAAACAAACAGAGGAACGAAAGAGTGGAGGTGAGCAGTGATGCTGGATTATGGGAGTTTCATTCGAAGGGGCTGATGCTGGACCGTGTGCACCCTGCAGAAAACTGAAGGTAGACAAAGCATTTAGAGGGTAGTGGGTCATCCGAATAACATGAAATTTGAACAACCACAACCATCCGCTCCCTACGGGAGCCGTCAAGGGGGTCATGTTATTATAGTTATGCCTATTTTACTCCAAGGGGTCCCAGGATTACACACCCAAAAAATGGTTGCCATCGGTTCAGACGTTTTTGCGGTACCTGGGAACAGACGGACAGACGGTGAATTATAGTAAGATGCTGTGCCTCATTGGGTAACTTCAGCCTATTGTTTGAGGTTAACATTGAAAGGTCACAAAATCATCAATTTTTATCATTAATTTTTAAATTGAACATTATTTACATATTCCGTCACCAAATTGGTTCACCGAAATCAGAACAATCGATTTAGCCGTTTTGACATGTCAATGGTTTCCATGACAACAATTTCACCCCAGTACAATGAAATGTGACATTTTAATGATTTTATCATTTCCAAACGTCAGGAATTTTTCAAGATATCAGACTGAAAGTGATGCAGCTTATTTGTGCGTACGTGAAGAACACAGCGCGTGTATAAAATCTGATCAAAATTGGTCAAAGGTCAAGCAAGGTCATTTCCCTCCAAAACATGTAAAACATCTATTAGGCGCCAATTAGAAAACGTATCAACCAAATGCGTCATTTCTCAACCTTTCATCATGTAAAACAATTGATGGATCAAATTTTGCAAATCAACAAATTGCTGTTTCCATGGCAACTATTGTTTATTTGGATTTCACAAGTATTGTGTACCACGCATGACATCTTTGTCGTTTGTTATTTGCAAAAAAAAATTTCAAGTATATTGGTTGGTCGTGTGCGTTGTCTGTCTGTCTGTCTGTCTGTCTGTCTGTCTGTCTGTCTGTCTGTCTGTCTGTCTGTCTGTCTGTCTGTCTGTCTGTCTGTCTGTCTGTCTGTCTCTCTGTCTCAATCACCTACAAGTCACGATTTTAAACCAATGTTCATGAAACTTCATGAAATGGCAGCTGGTCAGAGCAAGAAGCCTATTGATTTTGAGATCAAAGATCAAAAGTTCATCATCATAGGCCAAAGGTCAACAACTTCGTCGAATTTCTAAAATTGTCATTTTTCATCCGATTGACTCGAAATTCGAACTGTGTTTGCATATCAGGTCCGTGAATCGAAACCACCAATTGTTTTTTTTTTTTTAAGGTCAAAGTTTTTTTTCTTTAATGGACTTTGCAATGTATCGTGTTCTGCACGACGTCCATCTTGTTTGTCTGTCTGTTTGTGAGCAGGATATCTCAAAATTTTCCAGACGGATTGGGACGAAACTTGATGGACAAGTTGGGTGTGTGACGAGGATGGATCGATTCGATTTTGGTGAAGATCCTGATCCGGATCCGGCCCGTCAGTGGGATACAAAACGTAAACTGTTCAGCCTGGCGGAGGTATGCACTCCACCGAGTGTCCTCGTTGTTGCGATTGTGATGTTTGCATGAAAGGGTCTCCTCACCATCGACATTGTTCACCCTAAAACCACCTTCGCCCCCATCCCCCAATTTTTAGATCCTCGTGGAGGATCTCTAAGTCTGACTCACGTTGTTCTTCTTGCGGACCGTTTTGTTTCACAGCCTCCAGTTTTCATCGAAACTTCCTGAAACTTGGCATATATATGTAACAATACCCCGCGCAGACAGTAACCATCTCCGATTTTAAAAATTCCTCCGAGAAAAGAAAGTTATGACGTCAAAATATCTCCGCTAATGGAAATCACCGAAAAAAATTATCTGAAATTAGGCAAGCTTTTTGAATTCTGTTTGCGGGAATCGAACAGGGTATTAGCCGAGATTAATTACCGCACATGTGATACATCACTATGACGTCATATCAATTATTATGACGTCATTCCTATTTTTTGACATTTTTTGTTTCACAACCCAGAGTTTTCATCGGATCTTCGTGAAACTTGCCATGTATATGCAGAAAGCCCACGCGCAGGCAGTATGACGTCATAATATCGCCGCTCATGGAAATCGCCTATACCATAATCTCCGAAACTAGGCAAGCTGTTTGAATTCTGTTTGCGGGAATCAAGCCGGGCATTAGCACAGATGATTTATCGCAAAGCAAGATACATCATAATGACGTCATATTCGTTTTTATGACGTCAACATTAAGAGGACGAGGATCTTAGCTCATTCGACCTTGTTGTTCAACGCTCGAGCGAGAGGTCCCTGAGCGTGCCCCCACTTTCCCTCCCCCAAAACATCTCATTGATTTGTTCTCTTGACAAATTTATCGAGTCCGGTGTTGGTGTAACGCAGGCATGATGGACCGAATGGCCTCCCTGCGGAACAAGTCCTCGTTATTAAATCGGGGCGAATCGAACTAAGGGTCTATGATATGCACCCCCCCCCACCCCAATTGCTATTTGTGTGCATGACCTCTTCGACCATTAGAAACTACTGAAACAGCAAAGAACGACAACGAGACGACGCCCAGTAGAGCAACGGGACTGCGAAGTTATAATTGCAAAGCGAAACGGGAATCAATTCCTGAGAGAAATCGTGACGAGTCGCGACGGGAGGTGAAGCTGCGGTTTATTTATTTATTTTAACGAAGCCCTGTCCGGACCGACGCGCGTCACGCGATGACGCGCGGAACCCACCAATAGGAGGACGCTCCGCCCGATCTGACCGGCGTCTCTCTTTGTAAGGGGCCGCGGCCGGGGCCGGGACCGGGACCGGGATCGGGTCCGACGGCGACGCCTTCATCATTCCCTTTGGAACGAACAGGCGAATACAGTGCGCGGGGCGTTCGCTGAGTCTCGTCTCGTCACATGTCCACACCATCTCGTTCGAGGTCCCTGCTCCTCAAGGTACGACGTCCGTTTGTCTCGATTGCACCACCACGCACCACCAGGCACCAACACACACCTCCACGCGCCACCAGCACGCACCACCACCACGCACCACCACCACCACCATGCACCACCACCATGCACCACCACCATGCACCACCACCATGCACCACCACCATGCACCACCACCATGCACCACCACCACCACGCACCACCACCACGCACCACCACCACGCACCACCACCACGCACCACCACCATGCACCACCACCACGCACCACCACCACGCACCACCACCACCACGCACCACATTCCGCTCAGCAATCGTGCAGGTGAGGGTTCCCTTCATGATACCGTCGACACGTTATTAAATGATTTTGCGTGTCCGTGTCCGTGTCCGTGTCCGTGTCCGTGTCCGTGTCCGTGTCCGTGTCCGTGTCTTTCCCCGTGACAGCACGTGCGTCTCCTCGAGGGTTTTTATAGTAATAATAATAATATTATAAAATGGGGAATTGATCCAGTTCCTGGTCCGAGGTGATGACTGTGGTTCTTCTTCACGAAGATTTGTTCATCGTTGTTTGTTGCGAAAGGAAAACGAATGAAGTTTCGAGCTCCGAGTCTGAGATCTCTCGGCGAGTTGGTTGGTGGTGGGAAAGGTTGTTGTTCATTGTTTGTTATTTGTTTTTTTTTGCTGTTCTCACCGTTGTGATTTCATCGAAATGTAATTTTGTGTTGGAGATGTGAACTTTAACGGATTAAAACGAACCGACTGGTCATTGAATTAATTACTGAAAAATTATGTCGCGTCACCCTGCACCTCGCGTCGCCCTGCACCTCGCGTCGCCCTGCACCTCGCGTCGCCCTGCACCTCGCGTCGCCCTGCACCTCGCGTCGCCCTGCACCTCGCGTCGCCCTGCACCTCGCGTCGCCCTGCACCTCGCGTCGCCCTGCACCTCGCGTCGCCCTGCACCTCGCGTCGCCCTGCACCTCGCGTCGCCCTGCACCTCGCGTCACCCTGCACCTCGCGTCACCCTGCACCTCGCGTCACCCTGCACCTCGCGTCACCCTGCACCTCGCCTCGCAATGAGAGGCGCATCAATTTCCACACTCCTCAATGCTGACCAGCTAAATAGAAACCAGTACGATGTGTCTGCTGTTATAGATGTTGTGGAATTTCTCGCCGAAAATCAGACACCTTTTAGAGGGAGCCTTGATAATTTTGAAGATATGTCAGACGGGCACAGTGGGCTCTTCCTCTCGCTTTTAAACTACACACTCAAAAAAGACACCGAGCTCGCCGAAATAATAAAGCATATCCCACGAAACGCAAGCTTTACTAGTCCGGAAATGCAGAATGAACTGATCTGCACATTGAGTAATGTTGTGACGGATGCCATCGTGGAAGAAGTAGGCACATCGTGGTTTACCATCAAGGTGGATGGGACGAGGGACCCCACTGAATGTGAGAACATATCAATCATCATTCGCTTTGTATCCGCATCAAATGAAGCAATAGAGCGTCTACTCACAATAGCTACAGCCGACGCTGGAGATGCAAAAACATTGACAGACCTAATAATTGCAGAGCTGATAAAAACAGGACTTGACACATCAAAAATATTAAGTCAGGTGTACGACGGGGCTTCGGTAATGGCTGGGAAGCACGGTGGGGTGCAAAAGTTGTTGCAAGAGATATTGGAAAGAGAAATCCCCCATGTGCACTGCTTAAATCACCAACTCCATCTGGTAGTTATCCACGCACTGGCAGCAGAGAAAGCTGTCACTGATTTCCTCGGGGGTTTGTTGTTGCCTGTACAAATTGTTCAGAAAGCCTACTGTTGCTGCACAGTATAAAGGTGAGCGGTTAAAACGACTTCTTGATCAAAGTTGGACGGGACATTTAGCCACTGTGTCTGTGATCATAGGATCTTTTAAGGATATCACATCCTTACTGTCGGAGATTGACGCGGAGCACACCTACGGTGCAGAGATGAGGATGGAGGCTATTGGGCTTTTGCGGGAAGTCTCTGGGCCTGCCTTCATGTTCATTGCTATCTTTGTACAAAAACTGCTGATGTTGTTCGATGGCCCTAACAGACTCTTGCAGGCAGAGGACATGGACTTGCTGACAGGGTTCGAACTGGTGGTGAGTGCTACAGAGTGCGTGAAGAAACTCCGCTCTGAGGATGAGTTCACTGATCTGTGGAACAAGGCCGACGATGCTCGCACTTCTACACCTGCACCACCAAAACGGAGACGCCCAATGCATAAGAACTTGGAACAGTTTGTACTTTTGGAAACTACAGGACAAAACAACGACAATGACAAGACGGAACTGCAGAGGGTTTTTTACAGCGCAATTGACACTGTGCTTGGATAGATCACTCAGCGCTTCAGTGAGCACAACACACAACTCGCCTGTTCACTCGCTGCCTTGAATCCCGAAAATGGCACGTTTTTGGATCCCCACTTGCTCCAGCACATCATGACATTAACAAAGTCAACAATCAGTGAAACAGAGTGTGTGGTTGCAAAGCAGTTTATTCGCTCACAGACAGAAAAGCAGACAAACGAGAGATGGACAACACAAAAACTCCTCTCAACATACCACAAAACGCTGGAAGCCATGCCAAGTGTAGTGACTGCTATGAGACTTGGACTAACATTTGGTGCGTCCACTGCCATGTGTGAAAACTCATTCTCAACATTGAGGAATGTCTTCACTGACCATCGACGGTCCATGCGCCATGCACGCAAGGCACAACTGGTACAGCTGGCCTTCGAGAGAGACCTCACACGTAAATGCCTGAATGAATGGAAGGAGAAGGTCCTCAGAAGATTCCACACCGAGACGCGTCGCCTGCAGCTCTTCTGACAGCGAGTACAGCGGTATAAACACTATACGAGGAGTTCAGATTGTGTGTGTGACTGCTGGTGATGCGTGTGTGGTTGTGGTTGCAGTGTGGTTGTGGTCAGCACCCGCCGTGGTCGGCTGCTTTGTACTTCTGATGTTTAAGTTAAATGTTGTGTTTGGTGCTTTGCATATCCCATATCTAGTGCTTTGTGCATAACCTTACCTCTGTGTAATTGACCGCTTTAAATGCGGACCTTGTGGTATCTTCAGGCTGGTCGTATTTGCTGTTGATAGTTTAACGTGATGATCGCAGGTCATAGCCGACTGTATCTTATTTCAAAGTGCACTGATTCTGGTGCCAACCTCCCCCGTTTAGTCATTGTATCTCTGGTATATTAATTTTCTAATGCCAATTCTTCACAACACCTTGTATAAGTGCACCTGAATTGGTGCCAATTGTCTAATCATTGAATATTTGCATTGTGAATGTGCTAGTTTGTTGCGGCTCTCCTGCATTCGAATAATTTTAGGCCAAAAACATCGGAACATATTAAATCTAGCTGAGATCAATTTGGTTAGTATGCGACGGCAACCTCAGTATAGATGTGTCAATGCTGCATGAATACAATAGTATACCGGGTTATCAAAAATATTAAATATAATAATTGTGCCCCCCCCCATCCAGTTCATATGCCCCCCTTTATACTGAGCCCTGGCTACGGGCCTGACCTCGCGTCACCCTGCACCTCGCGTCACCCTGCACCTCGCGTCACCCTGCACCTCGCGTCACCCTGCACCTCGCGTCACCCTGCACCTCGCGCCGCACCTCGCGCCGCACCTCGCGTCTCTCCTCACCTCACACCTCGCATCTCGCATCTCACCTCATGTCACACCTCGCATCTCGCCTCACGTCACACCTCGCATCTCCCCTCACGTCACACCTCGCATCTCGCCTCACGTCACACCTCGCATCTCGCCTCACGTCACACCTCGCATCTCGCCTCACGTCACACCTCGCATCTCGCCTCACGTCACACCTCGCCTCACGTCACACCTCGCATCTCGCCTCACGTCACACCTCGCATCTCGCCTCACGTCACACCTCGCATCTCGCCTCACGTCACACCTCGCATCTCGCCTCACGTCACACCTCGCATCTCGCCTCACGTCACACCTCGCATCTCGCCTCACGTCACACCTCGCATCTCGCCTCACGTCACACCTCGCATCTCGCCTCACGTCACACCTCGCATCTCGCCTCACGTCACACCTCGCATCTCGCGTCACACCTCGCATTTCCCCTCACGTCACCGTGCATCACGTCACACCTCGTATCTCACCTCGCTGTGTCGCGTCAGGTCGCTCTTCGCGGTGAATGCTGTCGTTCCTCGCCGCGTCGTCCGGCTCCGCGTCGTGTCGTGCCTCACCGCGTCATCCGGTGCCGCGTCGCGTCGTTTGGCACCGCGTCGCGCCTCGCCGCGTTGTCTGGTGTTCGCGTCGCGTCGTTACTCGCTGCGTCGTCCGGCGCCGCATCGCGTCGTGCCTCTCCGGGTCACCTGGCGCCACCTGGTGTGGTGCAGGGGTCTTGATTGCAGTTTTACAACACCCTTAAAATATTTCGATAATTTCAGAACAAGTTGTTCACTGAATGCATGCGTGTTGGCAGGATACGCTGGAGGATTGCACACTCGCTTGTAAGTTGTTAAGCTTGGGTTTGAATCCTGATTCAACTGTAACCTGCCATCCTGGTGTTCCAAATGGAGGCTGAGACCTCCACGTTGCACCGTCCAATCAGATGGACGATAAGCAGGGCGTCCTGTTTGCCAGCATTAGTTTGTGGATGTTAAAGACCCAACGGTGCCTTCACAAGTAATTGGTGAGCTATCGCCGACACCCTGAACAAATTCCAAAATCCTCCCCTAACTTCTGCTGGAAGAGCGATGGCAAACTGCCGAACATGACCCTGACATACAAACTGCTTGGTATTGGCAGCTCTGGAACTGTGTCTGCACTTTCGTGGTACATTTGTAAATTTGTTTTTCAGTAAATTTAGTCATTTCAAATGCAAAATGATTGTTAAGGTGTAAAGTCTGTGAGGGTGTTTTATTGTCCTCAAACAAGCAAGATGAGTTGGACTGATGTTCTTTGTTTTTGAAGCACACAACCTTGGCAAGCATGTTTGAGCAATGCAAGTCATGTGTTTGAATAAATTGATGTCGGTAATGTGAACATGAAGGGATAATAATGTTAATATAAATTTACTGTATTATAATAATATAAGTATTGTTGTGATCTCAGGTGTTTGGATGTGCTTGTGTCGTTCTCTTGTTCTTATCCTCGGCGCATGGGTCTGGTTGATGAGGCAGTTTCCTTGGCTTGGGTTACAATCCTGGATGGGTCGACACGACAAGACACGACACGACACTTGACCAAGTGTGCAGGAATTTGTTTATGGTGTCGGCGATAGCTTGCTTGCTCTTCACGAAGAACATCGTGGGATCTGACCAAGGTCCGCCAATGATCGGTACTGGCAGATGGGACGTCCAGTTTAACATCTATCCAAGGGACGGTACACACTCACTGACTCTCGCACTCGCACACTGACACACACACACACACACACACACGCGCACACGCACACGCACACGCACACGCACACACACACACACACCTCATCCATTTATAGTGGAACATACGGGAGGTGAAGGTGTGTGTTCGTGCCTTGTGACCTCAGTGTGTACATTTTATGTCATGACCACCACTCCTATGAATGATGAACATGGTGCCGTCGTACAAGGTGAACCATGAAGGTGAATTTGGCACCTGGTGTCGTCTTCTAAACATTAACCTCACCTTTCTTTGTTTACTTGGTGAAAGTAACCACTCTTCAGGGTTATTAAGAACATATCCTGGACCATGGCAGTTTTCAGTCATTGTGGTTACCAATCTCCTTAAAAATTTTAATTTTTTTAACATACCTGTATGTGCTTGTAGGTTATCATCTCAGCCAAATGGACCACTCATGACTCTAATCTGAAATCATCTGCACATGCCAACCACCAGTTCTTCTTCACTGCTGTAAAGACTACAATAGCTTTCAGCAGTTGCACCTGTAAATGCAAGATGGTGTCGCTGCTTTACGAGTGAAAAGAAACCGAGGGACGGAGGGATTGAGAGAAAAATAAATTTGGAAGAAAGGGAGACCCGACTCGACGGTGTAATGGTCAAGAGCATCCTCTCCAAATCTGGGAGGTCTGTGGTTTGAACCCAGACTGAATAATACCGAGGCCTTTAAAATGGTACGTGCTGCTTACTTGCTCGGTGCTCAGCATTCAAAAGATTAGAGCATGGACAAACAGCCAGAGGTTGGCGATACCAGCGCAGGCTTTGATGGGCCCAATGTCGTCCTCCTGCATGGAAGTTCCTTTTTTTGGCAACTCGTCCTCCAGGAAATGTTCGGGAAAAGGAAGTTGAGAGGAAATTTGAGTAAAAAGGTAAACGCACAGTGTGGTCGAGGGTGAACTCCACATTCGTTTTGTGTCCTGTCTGTGACGTACAAACGGTTGTCATTTTGCTCGATTTGACGGCCGTCGTACGAGGGCCACGGTTGCCGTACTCGAGCCTCCGCCAATGAATGATTTCTTTCTTATTCCGTCGGTCAGACCTATCCTTGGCTCCAAGTCGTCGTCAGTGCACTCTTTTGACTCCCTGTGAAAAAGGACGCTCTGGGTAACCTCGCATTGCAAAACCTGCTTCTAGAAGTTTCCATTAGTTGTTGCAAAACTTCTTGTTAAAGGAACCGTTAAAAAATGCAAGTTTTGCAGAAGACCTTCCCCCCACCCTCGCCCACATGATTGTGATCACAGCAGGTTCAAATACTACACTCGCTCACACTCTCAGCGAGACTCGGCGCTTGATTGGAGGCTTTCGTGCGTGCTCGGCTAAAAGTCAGGGAAGAAGCTTCACCAAGGGTATGAAGTGCCGATGATTCAACAGGAAGCAAATAAAAAAGGACCATCTTGCCACGTGGCCCGATTTGAGTTTCCTTTGCTGATGCCGAATTTTTATATATTTAATCTCCAGTTTCAATCACCGCAATATCAGAACCGTGATCCATTTGCACACCAAATTATCTCCTGTAAAAGTTTCAGTGATGCAATCGTTCCTGTCTGGGCGCCAGTCGATTTGAGCAGATGCCAAGTAAATCTGTAATCCCCCCCCACCCCCACCCAATAAAAATAACCCTGAATTTGCTGACACTTCGATGGGATGTTCTTCGGCCATTCGTTTCGGATGCTGGCGCTTGAAGTTTGAAAGTTGAGCCGAACTCGTTGAACGAGGACGACGTTTTGGCCTCTAAAGGCGTGCTGCTTGGCAGCTTTCCAGTGATACTTTGCGGATCATGGGAATCGATGTCCGTTCCTTTGCTGAATCATCGTGACTTGCAGTTTCTCAGGTTTTGTGAAACCATGGCAACGATTCTTCAATGCCGTTTGGCCTCATTGTAATCTGCATGTTGCTGCTGTTCTGTTTCGGCATTTTATGAGATTGTGATTATTATCTTCACGGACTGGTAGGATGACGAGATGCGCATACTCTCCTGTAAGCTACGTAGCCTGGGTTTGAATCCCGACGCAGCTATAAACTGTCATCCAGGTGTTTCACAGGCAGGGCGATCCATCCATGTGTGTCCCATCCGTCCGAGGGACGTTAAACCGGGCGTCCCGTCTGCCGGAATTGGTTCGTGCGCATTAAAGAACCCACGGTGTCCGTCGTAATGGTCAGACGAACCATCACCGGCACCATGAACAAATGATGTGACAAGTAGGCAATGGCAAAGCACCCAGAGTAACCTTAACTGAGAAACTGCTTCGGCAGAGACTTCGGACATGTTGATAAGGGTGTGGAAACGGTCGTGGGAAGCAAAGGAAAGAGTCCTGCCGGTAGTTTGCGAGGCCTGTACAGGAAGTTCTCAGTCATTTCTTTATTCATCAGATTTCTGTGAACATGGAAACGAGTGGATCGTCGGAGTGTTGCTGTGGAATGGAGGATGCTGAGAGGGTGACCGAACAAGCTTCTGAGGTCGTTGTGTTCGACGATGGCTCGTTGACCCTGCCCGTCATCGTTGTTGGTTTGTAACTCCCTACATTTAATGATGTAATGTTGGTAATAAGAGCCATTGAGTTAGTAATAAGAGCCTTTCCAGCCAGTCGGCATGTTTCGTTGTTGCTTATTAATTATTGACTTCACTTGGAGGTTGGAGAATTTTAACACCATCACTGCTCGTGTGTATCTTCCTTTTATTTTCTCCGCCACCGAAGGTGAAGGAGGTTATGTTTTCACCCCTTTCTGTCTGTCTGTCTGTCTGTCTGTCTGTCAACATGATATCTCAAAAAGTTGTTGATGGATTCGGATGATAATTGGTGGACACGTTGGGTGTGTGGCAAGGAAGAATCGATTCGATTTTGGTGAAGGATCCGAATCCGGATCTGGATACAATAATAATTTAATTCTTTAAGTGATTCTTCGCCATTGAGTGAGAGGGCCAAAAACGATATGGTATTGCATAGCATGAAATTTCAAAAATGTATTGGACCTGATATGTTCTCGTGAATCAGGCATTACGTGGTGGAGGTCTGTGTTTTACTGAGTGCATTTCTCGTTTTACGTCTGTTGTGAGCACATGTTGATTGTGTGACCTTATCATACGTGCTGTGCAGGGGCTACGCCTGACACGATAGGTCATTGACTGGTCTTGTGCCCGCAACCACCCTCACCCACCTCCACCCCCCCCTCCCCTGGTCTTTAAAAAAAAAAAGATCAGACTACAAACTGCCAATCCTTGTTTCTCTGACGTTTCATCTTGAATATGTCATCTTTCAAAGGATTAAGCTGGCTATTTCATCTGCCAGCATTTACTGGTAGTCATTAAAGATTCAAGAACGCATTTGAGAAGATGAGACCACTGTGTTCTTGTGTTCTTGTACCCTGACTAAATTCTATATTTGGGGCCGCCATTGCAATGGCAAACCACCTAGGCCCGAGAGTATTACTTTGTACAAGTGTTTGAGCAGCACCGGGACTCCTGTCGTCGAATCCGATGTTATACCTGCAGCTTGCACGGGGACAGAACACTTTGCTTTCTACTCGTTTCCAAGATTGTAACACGTGTGGTGGTGTCGTCGTCGTCGTCGTCGTCGTCGTCGTCGTCGTCTGTGTGCGATGCACATTTTGTGTTCGTGAACGTCTCTCTTTGATTGTACCTAGGAAATGGCCCTTCGGCGATTTTTCTGTCTCTGCTCTTGTCTGGCTGGCGGCCACAGATTGTATCTGAGCCTTCCCACTCGAACCCTCTGCTGGACTGCAAACTGAAAGAACTTGCAGGACAGGGCTTGTTTGAACAGGTAAGCATTTACCTGCATACGGTTTGGTAACCATTCTTGTTTGTAGATCATCTCAGTCCGATACTGTTGCTCGGTATTCAAACAAAGTTTCCAATAGGAAATGAAGGTTGTTAATGCCACCCTTCGATGTAATTTGCCGTTGTTGGGTTTTTTGGAGTTAAAAAAGAAAAAGATGTGCTCTACCCATTTCTATCAGGACTTGGAGTACCTGTCACAGGGCCTGGAGGGTCGCACTTCCAACCCCGTGTCCTTGCTGTTGGACGCTCTGCTTCGCCCAGACGCAGACTGCGGCTCTGAACAGCCATCTCTCCTGGACTGGCACTGTGACTCGTCACGTGCAATACCACACCTGGTCCTCGGAAGAGGTCCCCCGGGCGGCTCCTGGAATGTGAGAGGATCTCCAAACTCTTGGAATTTATTTTGTTCATTTGTGACATTTGCTCCATTTGTTGTGATTCGTCATGGAAATGACGAATCACAACAGGAAAGGGATGGGACTAAATGGAGCAAGAACATAGGGTTGGGTAAAAAGCAGGGTCAGTGGGGGTAGAAACAAGATTGTGGGTAATGATTTGGGATGGCATAATGGCAGTGCACCACGTGCTTGAAACTGACAAAGAGCGAGACTCGATGGTCTTCTTCCTCTTATGTGTGCAGCACAAGCAATTTGGCCAGGATGCTGGCGATAGCTCACCTACTCTTCGTGAAAGAAACCGTGAGATATTCACTGTCCACCAGAAGACGGGACGCCCGGTTTTTAATGTCCATCCGAGGGACGGCACATTTCGATGAATCGCCCTGCCTGTGAAATGAAATGAGTTTATAGCTGGGTCTTGATTCAAACCCAGGCTGTGCAGCTTGGAGGCGAGTGTGCAGACCTCAAGGCCATCCTGCGAGCATCGACGCAATGGTAGACCTTCTGGAAGGTGGTTCCAGACACTGGAGAAGTGAAGTTTCAGGGTTGAAGTGTGCACTGTCTGGATTTTGAACGTTTAACAAGAGGGGGTCACTAGAAGAACCAGTGCATCCCTGCAGTAAGTAGCTGAAGAGTGAGGGAGGGCTGAGAGAGGAGACCAGAAGGGTCAGTAAAAACCAAGGTGCCACAGACACGTTTGTGGTTGAAGAGCAACAGACTTTGTGATTCGGCCTCATTGCGAGAGATTCCACTAATGTTGAGCTTTATATTCCAGGAAAGAGAGATGTGATGGGGCGGCAGCCCATGGGGGAGTCGGGGGGGGGGAGCAGTATTCCATTGACCTTGAGCCACTGGTCTTATCGGCTAAGTTCTGCATTTGGTGTAAAGGCCCAGTCACACCTTGACGTTTTAGCCAGCAATGGCAACGTATTAAAATGTATGTAAAACGCTGGCTTACGTTGAACTTTTGATGTTTCTTGTTAAAGATTCGGACGTATTCATAACGACTTGGTGTTATGTATAACATATTAGTAACGGACACAGAACGTTTCGTTGTGTTGTGGATAATTTATACCAACGAATGCTGAACCTGTTGTCGGCCTTCCCAACCTATACCCAACGATAGTCTAACTTAAGGCCCGGTCACACCTTGACGTTTTAGCCAACGTATGCCGATTTTTGAATTTTTTTTCTAAAACGCTGGCACACGTTGAATACGTTATGGGTAAGTTTTGATAACATTAAGAGCACGCTGGCATACATCGTAGTACGTTGCCATACGTCGTTGTACGCTGGCTTTAAACGTACTTTTCGGTTGTCCTCAAATTTTTTCATGCTTGAAATTTCACGACGTATGCGGCGTATGACTCACACGTTCCGCTACGCTGGCCACAAGTTGTAGGCACGGTCTGCGATCGTTGACAGACGTCAACACATGCTACTTGTAAGTTAATCATAAGTTGAGACACGCCGAGGTAATGTTTAGCGTACCCGAAACTTATTTCTAACCTATGATTAACGTGTTGTTGGCACGTTACGCGATCGTTGCCACACGTCGACAGACGTTACTTTTAAGTTACTCATAGGCTGAAAGACGTCGGTATAATGGATCATCCTTGCGTCAGCGTCTACGGCCACGGCCAGGACACTTATTTGCAGCATTCTTCAAACTTTTCTTCGGCATGACGAGGATGTTCACACTTCGATGTCGAGCTTGGCTATGATTCCAATTGTCTATTGGCAGCGTCTATTTAAAATAGTCGAGTTTGAGCGTTTTAACACGTTCAGAAGAAACGCTTCAAATTTCCAAACCCCAGCGTCAAAAAAAAAAAAAAAAAAAAAAAAAAAAAAAAAAGGCGAGTGACAGCAATTTAAATCGTTCATTGTAAACAATGAAACTAGCTGAGTGGTACCATTTCAAAGTCGTTGAGTGTAAAAAAAAAATCCAATTGTTGAGCGCAAGCGTCTACTTTCAATAGTGGAGATGCAGCCATTTAAATCGTTGAGTGGCAGCCTATGAACCTACCCGTGAACACGCGGACGCAAGGACGATCCATCATAACCCACACCCTCCCCCTCACACTCACCTACTACTGCCAACATGAACAAACTACTACTAATACTAATACTGATACTGATACTGTTACTGCTGACATGGACATCAACTCAAAAAGGAACTCGAAAACACTGTTGGGTTCCCCTTTTATATACCAATTCCCAAAACCGCTGGGAACACGTCTTTATATGGCAGTTGTAAGCGAGAAACACATTCATTTTTTTTTTTTTGTCGACCGGAAGACGTCATTGGAATACGTCTACATACGTCGATGTGTGTTGGGACTACGTAAAGAATTGGTTCAAAGCACGTCAAACATAAGTTAGAAATAAGTTTCGCGTAAAAAAGACATTACCGCGACGTGTTTCGACTTATGAGTAGCTTATAAGTAGCCTTTGTGGACGTGTGTAAGCGTCCACATATCGTGTGTAAAACTTATCCCCATCGCATGCGAACGTGTCATACGCCGAGTACGTCGTAAAATTTTGAACATGTTCAAAATTTCTTGACGTACTCTACTTACTACGACTTATGATAGCGTACTTTAGCGTTCTACTCGCGCATACCAAACTTACCCATACCGTATTCGACGTGCCCCAACGTTTTAGACACACTTTTTGTTACGTCGGCATACGCTGGCAAGATCGCCAAGGTGTGACCGCGATTTTGACCCTTCCATTTCTACGGCAGTTATGATTTGAATCGTTGTGCGTCAGCCTTTTAATAGGCTACGCTACGCCACGACATCGTCGGCGATGCGTGCAACGCGCTATGCCTGAGTTAGACTATCGTTGGGCATCGGTTGTGTAGGCCGACAACAGGTTCAGCATTCGTTGGTATAAGTTATCTATAACACAACGAAACGTTCTGTGTAGTTACCAATGCGTTACACATAAGACCAAGTCGCTATGAATACGTCCGAATCTTTAAAAAAAAACATCAAAAGTTCAACGTAAGCCAGCGTTTTACATAAATTTTAACACGTTGCCATCGCTGGCTAAAACGTCAAGGTGTGACCGGGCCTTTAGGCATAGCACGTTGCAGGCATCGCCAACGATCACGTGGCGTAGCCTATTAAAAGGCTGCCGCACAACGATTCAAATCATAACCGCCGCAGAAATGGAAGTGTCAACATCGAAGTCACACCTTGGCGATCTTGCCAGCGTATGCCGACCTCTGAAAAATGCGTCTAAAATGCTGGCGCACGTCGAATACGGAATGGGTAAGTTTGGTATGCGTGAATAGAATGCTAAAGTACGCTATCATACCTCGTATTAAATCGAGTACGTCTTGTAATTTTAAACTTGTTGATAATTTTACGACGTACTTGCCGTATGACACACGCTCCACATGCGATGGGAATAAGTTGTACGCACGTTACACGATCGTTGACACACATCGACATACGTTACTTGCAAGGTACTAATAAGTCGAAACACATCAAGGTAATGGTTAGCGTCATTGTTCCAGACTCCCAGTTTTTTTTTTTTCTTCGGGATGACGGTGTTCAGTGTACAGTGCGGTTATGATTTAAGTCGTTGAGTGGCAGCCTATTAATTATATTATATTATAACCGCACTAGAAATTGAAGTGTCAAAATCACCATCATACCGAAGGAAGGAAGAAAAAAAAAACTAAGAAAAAAAAAAAACCAGGAAGTCTGGAACACTGACGCTAACCATTACCTTGATGTGTTTCGACTTATGAGCACCTTACAAGTAACGTGTGTCGATGTGTGTCACCGATCTCGTAACGTGAGTACAACACGTTACTCATAGGTTAGAAATAAGTTTCGGTTATGCTAACCATTACATTGACGTGTTTCGACTTATGAGTAACCTACAAGTAACGTGTGTCAACGATCGCGTGACGTGCCTCCAACTTATGGCCAGCGTTATGCGGAACGTGTGAGTCATACGCTGGCATCAGTCTTAAAATTTCAAGCATGGAAAATTTGAGGACAACCGAAAAGTACAACGTTTACAGCCAGCGTACAACGACGTATGGCAGTGTTTTTCAGCGTGCTCTCAATGTTATCAAAACTTACCCATAACGTATTCGACGTGTACCAGCGTTTTAGACAAATTTTCAAAAAATCGGCATAAGCTGGCTAAAACGTCAAGGTGTGACTGGGCCTTAAGACCTGGAATGATGTCGGATGCCTAGTTTGTGGCTGGCTTTGGAGGCCATCTTTGCTCTGTGGTCGGCCGAGGAGAGGTTGTGACTGATGCTGATGCCTCACGTTCACAAACAAGATTGAACCTCTTCCAGTGGCTGACAATGGAAATAGCTGGCTCGGTTAGTTTGATCATCCTTCCTGAGTGATCGAGATTTTCTGGGATTGAAGGACGAGTTCCATTTATTTATAATTTTGTGTGGTGTTTGTAGATTTTATTTAATGTAGTTTATCGTTATGTTCATTTTAGGTATGCTGCCGTTGTTGTCATTTCAGGACATGGAAGGCTCGATGCGCACGCTTAGCTTGGGCAGCTGGATGGAGCTCCCAGTCCTGTCGTTCAAAGACTGGATGCTGGAGAATCGGAGGTAAAAACTAAATGTGAATCTGATTCCAGCAAGCAAACCTGCAATGCACGAAGGATTACAAAATTATTCTTGCAATCACTGCACAACAAAGGTTTTGCTACTGGGGTGATAACATGTGTTCTCGACGAAATTGAGTATGCGCATTCTGGACCTGAAGTCAGAATTTTCTCAGCACGTCAGAATTTTGAGTTATACTTGTGGTCCAATTACAGTAGCCTCCCCTGGTGGGTGATTTTTGAGTGATCATAAATTGGTTTTTGTATTTTTGGTTTCAATGAACGCACTATAACTGTTGTATAATATTATTTCTCCTAAAAAGAGCTTCAGAACGCACTTTAAATTATTTTAAAAGGATGAAAACTGACAAACCTATGAATTTTTAAGTAAAATTTTCCACGTGGTGTTGCCATTGTTGACGAACCCCAACCCTTTTGAAAAAACACTTTGTAAAGGCATTGGATCGTGACGGTAATGGCTTCCAATATCTCAGAGAGAAGTTTGGCGCAGAGAAAACTGATGCTAAACTCAAAGCAGGCATTTTCATTGGGTCCCAGATCCGAGAACTGATGTGTGATCCCGAGTTCCAAACTAAACTGAACCCACTTGAGTTTGCAGCATGGGAAGCATTTGTGTTGGTTGTGCAAAACTTTCTTGGCAACCATAGAGTTGAACAGTATGTGGAATTGGTGGACAACATGCTAAAAGCCGATCAGCAAACGAGCTGTAGGATTTTTTTTTTTTAATTCTATTTTATTTTATTTTTGGCTACAATGTCGAGGCTCGTACGAGAGCTAACACACAGAGCGTACAACAAGGAGGGCAGGAAACGAGAGGGGTGGGAGAGGAAAGGAAAAAAAACTGGGGAACAGAGACATGAAGAGATCTGTGGAAGGGAGAGGGATGGGGTGGGGAACACGGGATATAAAATATGGACATTACAGGGACTTTCAGGAAGAAAAGCAGGGAATTTGAAGGAGGTAGGTTTGGGGTGGATTAACGGGGGTAGAAAAGATCAAGGATTTGGATGGGGGAAGATAAGAGATGGTGGTGAACAACTGTTTTGAAGACCTGGAGGAAAGAATGGGATTGAAGAGAGTGTGGGAGTTTATTCCAAAGGCGGGAAAAAGAGGAATGAAGGAGTGAAGGTGAGCAGTGATTCTTGATTTTGGTAGTTTTACCAGCAGGAGGTTGCTGGCAGACCTTGAGTGCCTGCGGAAATATAGGGCGGGGGGGGTGGGGTCATCTCAGACAGAGCATGGAAGGCAAGGCCAGAGAGGAGACGGTAGAAGACAGAAAGACCATCGACCTGCCTGTAGTGAGAGAGCGAGAGACCCAAAGACTCATCCTCATCGCGGGCGATACTAATGATCCTAAATGCCTTGGTTTCCACAGCGTGAAGCCTGGAAAGGTGAGAGGCAGGTGCACCAGCCCAGAGGGGAGAGCAGTGCTCCATAAGGCTGTGGACGAAAGCTTTATGTGTAGTCAGGAGCTCAGGTGTGCCGAGGAGGAACTTTGTACGATGGGGAAGAGCTTTGCATGCCGAGGAAGGAGGATGCCCAGTCGGTGACTGGCTTTGGTGGCCAGGTTGGAAATTTGGCTTTCCCAAGAAAGATCAGAGCAGATAGTGAGACCCAGAAGCTTGAATGAAAGGACTTCTTCAAGAGGATTGTTGGGAAAGTACATGGGTGAGTGGGGGGGGGGGGAGGGGGGTTCCAGATGGTCCTTTCGGAGAGACAAAGTGAGAGTGTGAGATTTGTCAGGGTTGAAAGACATGCTCCACGTGTTGGACTAGTTTGTGATTTTATCCAGATCTGCAGAGAGTGAAGAGACTGCTGCTTGCCGGTCTGAGGGATGACAGATGGTACGACAGAGGGTGGAAAACAAGACTCCCACCACCAAGGGGGGGTCATCAGCAAAGGGATAAAGAGGATTTTCCAGAGAGTCAGAGATCATTGATGAAAACCAGAAAAAGGTCAGGGCCCAGAACACTCACTTGAACTACAGCCTGGACAGGAAGAGGGGATGAGAGCACTCCATTAAGGGTCACAGACGTTCGAGCCCCAGCGAGAGAGTGAGCAACCCTTCAAGAATATAATTGCAGAACACAGCTCTGAGCTGCATGTGGTCTGTTCTCCAGTTCAAGTTGTAGTGTGTTCTGGTTTCCCCTCTCTCTTTTTGGGTAATTTGAGTCCTCATGGGGTGACGTGATGGGAGCTGCCACTTAACCATGCGCAGAAGGCTGCGACATGAGAGGAAGTCTGCGAGCCATGAGTGGAGATGGCCTTGGATACCATAGGAAGAGAGTTTGGTGAGCAGGGCAGGGTGCCAGACCGTGTCAAAAGCACACGATATCTCGAGGGATATGGCCCTGATTTCATGTCTGGCATTGAGGACCTCCATCCATTGTTGGGAGAGCAGAAGCAGCATATCCAGAGTAGAGTGACCTGGTCTGAAACCAAATTGATTATCGGAAATCAGGCCATTGGAGAAGAGGAAGGATTTAATGTCTGAAGGGATGATGGATTCCATAACCTTGCTGATGATTGGGAGAAGGCTGATTGGTCTGTAGTTGCAGGGATCTGTTTTAGCACCTTTTTATGCAGGGCAGTGATGTTAGCAGATTTCCAAGCAGATGGCAGATGACCTTGGGCAAATGAGAGGGTGAATAGAACAGAGAGAGGGTGAGCAAGAGCAGAAGAGCAGGCTTTGAGGACACGTGGGCTGATGCTGTCTGGACCGGTTGCAGAATCTGAGTCGAGATTTGACAGCAAACGTTCCACCTTGTCAGAAGGAAAGGGCACCGAGTCCAGGGACAGCTGGGTGTGGCTGGGTAAGGTGGGTGCAGAAAGCGATGGGTTTTGGACACAAGATTTTAAAGCAAACACCGAGTTTAGGCATTCAGCCTTTTCACATGGGGTGTCAGAAGTGCGGCCATTTGAGGTAAGGGAGGGGATGGAGGGGGAACAAAAGACAACAGATTTAACTCGACGCCACCAGGATTTGGAGGAGGGAGAGAGGTTTGAGAGTTCAGACTTGAGATGAGAAAGATGTTGTTTTCTGGCTCTCCTGAGGGTAGATACACACTTGTTCTGATCTTTGTGGAAGGAACTGAAATTATCCTCAGTTGGGTTTACTTTTCAGGACAACTGCCTCACCACAAGCTTCAGTGTACCATAGGCGAGAGGAAGGGTAGGACAACTGAAGACGAGAGGGGATAAATCTGTGCATGAGGGAGAGCAAGTTTCTTTGAAAGAATTCCCAGAGGGCAGTGCATGGTGAGTGAGGATTGGTGTCTTGTGAAGACAGCAACTCTGCCACCAGGACAAGGTTCACGTCTGTCATACCGGAGGAGAAAGTAACTCGGGAGTCAGAGATGTCTCGGAGGAGGAAAGTTTCTGTTAAGCAGATTGTCCGGTTTGTCAGTGGCAACCTGTATGGAAAGATGTCAGGTTTGAGCAAAGGCTCTGGATGTTTGAGGTCCAAGGAGGGAGGAGAGGGGAGGTAAGAAGAGTTGTTGAAAGTGTGGGTGATTGCAGAAGAGCTTGGGGAGAGGCCCGGATGAGGAGGAGAAAAGCCCGGTGGTGATGGGTTGAGGTACAGTGGGGAGTAATTAGAGAGGAGGCAGAGGGCAGTTGAGGTTTGGAGGAGGTGAAGGGATGAGATAGAAGTGAAACGGTGGGGTAAACGAGGCACCTTTGTGGATGTGAGGGGGGAGATTGGAGGGAGAAGGGTGGGGGGGTAGTTTTTGAGAAAGACAAGAGGGAAGCTTGGAGGGGGAAGAGTATGAAGGTTGCTTTGAGAGCGAGAGGAGAGGATGAAAGCAGGCACAACCAAGGTACGGGGGTGATATGGGGGCGGTGATATGGGAGAGGGGAAGGCTGAGACTTGGTAGAGGTATGGTGAAGGAGCGGACAGGGGGAGGTACAAGATTTGAGGGTTTGGGAAGAGGGGCGGTGTGCTGAGAGGAAGGAAGGAGCATGTTTGTGGTGACGTGTGTACTGATTGAGACTGGGAGAGTGAGATATCTGTTAGGTTAGAACAGAGTCCACAGATATAAGAACACCACACACTTTGGGACAACATAGGAGGAGCTGATACTGAAGCAGAAGACAGTGAAGAGGTGCCAAGAGTGGAGGTAGGATGAGGGGAAAGATGGGAGGGGCAAGGAGAGGGGATAACAGGTGAGGGGGTTAGGAGGAGTTAGATTTAAAGGGGTGGGGTGAATTGGTACTGAAGTTGCGGGGGGGGGGGAGGAAGGATGATTGATGGAACACAAACATGGCTTGTCGGGATTTAAAAATTTTTAAAGTCAGAGATGCGAGTAAAGACATGACGTGAGGGATAAATGTCTCTTAAAATGCACTTCTTGCATTCTCATCTTGATATCTTCCCACCTAATGTGGGTGAGGTAAGCGATGAGTATGGGAGCATGGCGAAATGTTCCACCAAGACATTTTGTTCATGGAAACTCGGTATCAAGGCTGGTGATTACTGCTGGTTCCGACAACGAGAGGCCAATTCCACACATGTCTGAACAGTGCCTACACTGACCATATTGAAGGGAAGAGTGTCAACTTGAAGTGTTGTTTCTGAATCACTCACAATGGGGCAGATTTTCCAATCAAGTTTACACCCTTCCTAAGATCACCATGTTCGAATGTTTTAGTAACTTATTTTTCTGCAACTTGTTGATGTTCGTGGTTTGTATGCTACACATGACACATGGAGATTAATCATTGTTATCTAAATATGATGTGAAGGTGATGACTAAACACTGATATTAGATGTACTGGATGTACAATGTGGTGATCTACAATAATAAACTATGTAAATGTAGCATGCTGGGTATCATTAATACATACATTGAAAACCTGATGTGCTGGCTAACTTCTGACAACAGATTTGAAATCGGTGGCACAGATGTTGCCAAGAACACCTGCGTTTCCCTTTGTCGCAGACGAAAAGTTTTTTTTTTCTTTTCTTTGTTGCCCAGTGTTATTGTGTGTCAGTTTTTATATATATATATATATATATATATATATATATATATATATATATATATATATATATATATATATATATATATATATATTATTGTTGCGGATTCGCGTCCGCCGGTGTGCGAACGGCCACGTAACTCGAATCGCGGCACGTCGCCCACCGGACGGACAATCCAGTCGTGACCCTCTCGGACTAACGCCGGGAACCAGTCACGGGTGGACCTTTCGGCCTCACCACGATCGTGCCAATCGGCCCCCCGCGTGGGATAGGGTTGCTCGCCAAATTCGACCTACCTAAGTACCCACACGGAGGGTAGACCGGGCGATCGCACCTCGCCGCAGGTCGACTTCGGAAACGGGCCACTTTAAGCGACCCGTTCCGTACTATCGGGATAACCGAGCGGTGTTATTCGTCGGCCTCGACGGTTCGATTAATTATCGGGCGTTTTAGCCCACGACCAACCCTTTACGTGAAGCAAGATGGAGATTCAATGAAAGAAAAGACGAAGCGAAGCGGGAAAACAGTTCAACATAACTCACATTTATTTCGCGATGAACGGGAAGCACACATATTCAATTACACCAAAAGCACATGTAAAAGGGAAACACAATATTACACAAAAAGCAAATATAAAAGAGAAACACAATGCAGAGCTATCCGACTACCGAGCACACGGCAACACTTATACAATTTTACTTCACAGACGGCGCCGACAACACATTCCCAAAGCAAAAGAAAAAGAACCACCCTCAAGGATGAGGCGGGCCTGGGGCCGAGACCGGGTCGGGCCTACCCGTCTGATGATGAGACGCGAAGTGGCGGTGGTGCCTCAACTCCGCGGGCCTCGCGGACAGTGTCTGGTAGGGGGTGGGAAAGGGGCCCCCTTTGTCGCACTATCTCAGCGCGGGGGGAAACAGGAGGGGGTTGCTGATGCTCGGGGGAGGGAGGATATCACCCTGTCTCGGGTCCCGCGGCGAGCGTCTCCTCCTCGACCTCGGTCGCGTTGCTGGCCTCTCCCTGTGCAGCTCCCGGCACCGACGCGAGCACCCCCTCGTCCGCCTTCGCCGCCGTCACCTCTCCACAGCTCCGTCTACTCGCCCTCTCCGTCTCCTCTCTTGGCTCGTCCCAACTCTTCACTCTTGACTTCTCCCACTTCTTTCCAGCTCCACCGACGACTCTCTTGAACTCCGCACACTGCCTTTACTGACGAACGCAGCCGTTTATATAAGCCCCGTGGCTTCGCTCTTTCACCCTTGACCCTTTGCCTCCGACCCTTCACCTCTCTAACTGGCTCCCCATTGGACCGAGGAAAAGTGGGCGTGAATGCTTTTTGATCCATGTATTTGCATATAGCGACCGCCCTCCAACGCCCTGGAGGCGGGGCCAAATCGCCCCTCGCTCACCGATTGGACGGAACAAAAGTGGGCGTGAGTCGTTTTTGATCAGTTTTTCTTCGGAAAGTCTGTGATGTCTCTGAACACGCTGCTCGGTGCGCGCCCCACACGAGTCCAGTATCAGTGCCCACAAGTGGCGCGAGAATGGTGGCGATGCGACGGTGGCGAGTTGTGACGGTAAAGGTCGTGGCTGTTGTGAAGCGGCATTGTGGTTGGTGGTTGTTGTGAAGCGGCGTTGTGGTTGGTGGTTGTTGCGAAGCGGAGTTGTGGTTGGTGGTTGTTGTGTGATGGCTGTTGAGACGTGGTTGGTGGTGGTAATAATGGCGGCTGGTCCAAAATAAAGATAGTGAAAGAAAAACGGCTATCCTGAAGAGTCGCAGCCCGAGTGAATGACATTTATTCCCTCTACACAACGGGTTTGGGCCTAACTACACATATAATTACGGAGATATCTCACCTAAGGGACCTGAATGGTGGTTTGCGAATTTCGTCAACCACAACACTACCCCCTCCCCTTTTTACAGACTCGTCCCGAGTCGTCAAATTTTCGTGTGCCATCATGTGTAGTTTTCCCCTAGTACATTTTACCTACGGATCCCTGAGTGCGACATTCATGGTATTCGTGTCCCCAAAATAAATAACCTGAGGGCTGCGTAACTATCTAAACAAACTCACTCACACGGACGACTTAAATAAAATTGCCGGCGCTAAGACAAACATGCCGGGGGCACACTCATATTTACAGTACATCTTAACCTTAACTTACAAATTTTACACTAAACCATGGCCCAGGATCAATGAACTCTGCAAAAAGAAAACAGTTAGCAGGGAGCCAGGCTGCTCGCATGCAGTCTCTGGCTCAAACAATGCAGGTGACAGGGAACGTGGCCGGCTGCTCACACGCAGTCCAAGGCCTTCCCTTTTGAACTGAACGCAGTGAACCACAACGGTGCATGGGCTGCACAAACGTAGTCTCCGTGCCAGCTCAAGTGGCACACGCAATGAACACAACGAATGGATGGATGAATGGTTTGAACTGAACGCAGTGAACCACAACGGTGCATGGGCTGCACAAACGTAGTCTCCGTGCCAGCTCAAGTGGCACACGCAATGAACACAACGAATGGATGGATGAATGGATGGACGCAAACACGGTGCACGGGCCGCCACTGCAGGCCCGTGTTGTAGCTGCCAACAGGGCAGTTCTCGCAGCTTGCAGACGATCCAGCCGGCACAGGCCTCGCAGCAAAACAACAGCTGCCGATGAAGTTGGCCAGCCTTTGCCGTTCCGTGGAGGGAGTGCGGTGGTGCTGGCCACTTGGAAGGCGGGCTCGGACCTACCTACCTGTCTCCCTCCCAACCTATCGCCTTTGCCTGTCACTGTACATACCCACTCCCTTAATTTGTCAAACCCCAATTTAGCCCCAACTTTTTTTTTTTTTCTTTTACTTCCCCACTATAAATCGTCCCCTAACCCCCTGAACTGTCCTTGTTCGGCTAACCTATCCTGTCACCTAGCCTACTCCCAACCCCTACGTTCCCTTCCCGGAGGGGAACAAGGGAGAGCTAGCGTCCTGTGTCGAGGCCCAACTCAAGCCTCAGAATGGCCTCCCTAGAGTTCGGCGATCTATAACCAAAGTGGGTCCAGCGGCCCACAACGACAGCGAGGGGATGGATGGTGCGGAGGGGTACACTTCCTAATCTACCCTAACCATTTAACTGTTAAACTACCCCGGGGCTTTCAACAAGCGCCTTTCGCTTAAACTATTGGTTCTAACAACCCAGATTCCCGTCGCCTGTGTTAGTGTCCTTACAATTTCGGGCCTCGCCCCCCAATTTTCTCTCCGTGCCCTCACACGGTCTCATGGCTGGGACACGTGGCTCCCTTTGGCAGGCACGACCCTCTGCCGATTCTCCGACGATGGCACCCCCGGGCACTACACTGCCTCCGAGCCTACCAGCTCCCTAACACCGGGGCGTGCCCCCCATGGCACCTCCCCTGAAACGCACACGTGGCAGGCTGGCTTCCCAGGCCCCTTTCCGAGGGTCACCCGTGCCCACAACACTGCCCACGCGGCTAATGGCGCCCCGGGCCCCCGCACCAAGCAGGCGCACCCGTGCCCACTACGCTATCCCGGCCCCCCATGGGCCCTTGGCCTACCACGGTCGACTAGCCTGGTGCCCGGGGTACCCACTCAGCGATACTCACTTTTCGCAGCCAGGCTCCCAGCCCGTCAACAGGGCTCCTGCACCCCTCCAAACGGGTTTCGAGCCTACACTCCCACCAACAATAAAACGACCTCCATTTTGTAAATTTGACTACCCCTAACTCACTCTACACTGACCCCGGGGGTCCCTTGGGCGGGAGTCACTTCTCCCCCCAATCACTCATCGCACCATGCAGTCCCCATTCGCTCCACTCACACAGACCCGCTGGCCTCACTCACTCATCATGTACTCACCTCACAACTCTTCAACACACTCACCGCTGAACTCTGCCATCCTTCTAACTACCTCCCCTAACTAACTTGTGCTCCCACGTCATCCCTTACACTATAGCACGTTCCTTTTAACACTACGTAGCTAAGCTACGTCCCCACTACACATTCACAAGTCTGTCACTGTCTCCAAACAAATCATTTTATTTCCCAACCTAAATCTGGCTACAATCCCTCTAACTAATCCATTCCACGGACTCCATGAGGACTGACCCCTGCCCCATGAAGTCGGTCTAACTAAGCTAACCCTTCCCCCTAACTAGTTTCCATCCTGTGCCCTGGATCAAGGGGGTTTCCACCCCTTGCCCAGGAATCCTGTGCACCTGAAAGTGAGGCTTGCTTTTTTTATTTATTTATTTATTTTTTTTGTTTTTTAACATACGCAGCACCAGCGCGGCAACTCACAGCTCGCGCACTTTGCACCTGCCCGTGACGTCATGCGGCTGCACGTGTACCTCGTCCCTCCTTGGACGCTACCATCCGGCAGGGATACCCCTCCTGCCGGATTCCAACCCCACGTGCAGCCATGATGTCACCGTGCGCATAAAAAAAAAACACAAGCCCCACGTCTCGAGGGGTTCCCCACGCGAACACATGTGCTTTGCCCGTTGGAGCTTAACACACACGATCGCGTGGAGAACCCGTCCGGTCCAAATCCGTAATCCTGCCTAAACTTTGTCCGTCCGCGGGATCGGCAAATCCACCGCTGGCGTTTCCGGACCGGGACTTCACTCTCGCAAGCGAGCACGTGGGGGCCTCGTGCGTTGCACAGCACGGACCTCGTGTTCGCTGCTGGGTGAACCTGGCACGGTCCCCGAAACAACTACAGCCGCTACTCGGCTTTCTTTCCTCACATGTCGCCGTCGTCGCCATTCGACACACGCACTCCCGCGTGTTACGACGCTAACACACCTCACCATTACATTCACACCGGGAGACGCGGCTGCGTGCTCCCGCATGCCAACCGACATCTCCCTCACATACCGCTCTCTCACACACACGGTCTCCCTTGCATAAACCATACCACTCACACGTGGTGCTCCATTCACTCGCGGCCTTCCACTCACTCGTGCCTCACTCATACACCGTGCCTCACTCACACACGCGGGGGCACTCAACCGCGGTGCTTCATCCACACACCGTCCCTCACTCACACGCGGGGGCACTCAACCGCGGTGCCTCATCCACACTGGCCGTTTCATCCACACACACGGCCTCTTCCACACACGGTTCCTCATCCACACACGGCGTGCTGGGAAGCACGTACTCTGGCACCATCGCCACCACACCACTCACACACGGGGTCGCTTCCACACACGGGGACGCACTCACACCTTGCACCACACACACAGGGACAACCACACTGGGGATTCGTGTCCCCAAAGGGGTCTCCGGGGCCTCTATACCCCCCAAGCTCTCCGTGCACCCGTTCGCAGCAGTCCTCCCCTCAACCTCGCAAAGCACGACCGAACTCACCTGGTCGTGACTCGCCTCAAGGGGGCATACTCCCTCCCCTCGTTCCTGGAGGAGGCCATCCAGCTGCTCGCACTGGGTCCCCACCCAGTCCGCGAGCTCACCCCCATTGTCCTCCACTACCTCCGTGTGTGTGTGTGTGCGTCACTTACCCCGTCTTCATCGTGCAGTCTTCCCTCTATTGCTCCCATCTCCCGTGTTTCTGCCAACTCTTCACCCTTTACCTCCCTTGTCTCCACTATCTTTATTTCCTTTGTCGTCACCTCGTGTCTCGTCTCGCACGTTTTGGTCTCCCCATTTAATTTTTCCCTTTCGGTCACCGTTGCACCCCCTCCCAGCTCGTTCGCTCCTACACGTGGAGTCGCCATTTTAAGCTCCCTGCTGACGGCCTTCATGCCCGCCTGCAGGCATCGGCCCATGTTCTGCGTCTCGCCCCGCAGCTTTTTCGTCTCTTCCTTCATGTCATTTGTGTTTGTATCCATCTTTTCGTCCATTTTTTGTGTATTCGCATCCATCCTCGTTTTCACTTCGTTCATTTGCTTGTTCATGTTCGCTGTCATTTCCGCCAGCATGGCGCATAGCTGGGCCATGTCGGGTGCGCTTGGGTGAGCCGTTTCGGCAGGGGTTGGGGAAGGGTTTTGGTGGAGAGGGGGTGGGGAGGTGTCATACACCGCGGCCGCTGCCGCACCCATTTCGGGCTCTGGGTTCAGTTGGGCGAGTTCGTTTTCCTGTACAACCAACATTTCCTGCACGGGGATTTCATCCTGAGCCATGGATTCTACACATTCTACATCCATTTCTAATACCCCCGGCTCCCGCTCGCCTTGAGACGCCATCTTGCTTCTCTTAAAGGGTTAATTTAGCTCGCTCGTAATTTGGAGGGAATCGGGGGTCACTCCTCTCACCCCTGGACCGATTCCCGTGAATTTAATTGGAGACAGGAGAGCCCGTTTTCCCGTTCTCCGATACCAGTGCCGCGAGGAGGGCGATGGGTTTATATCCCACTCCTGACACCAGTGTTGCGGATTCGCGCCCGCCAGCGTGCGAACGGCCACGTAACTCGAATCGCGGCACGTCGCCCACCGGACGGACAATCCAGTCGTGACCCTCTCGGACTAACGCCAGGAACCAGTCACGGGTGGACCTTTCGGCCTCACCACGATCGTGCCAATCGGCCCCCCGCGTGGGATAGGGTTGCTCGCCAAATTCGACCTACCTAAGTACCCACACGAAGGGTAGACCGGGCGATCGCACCTCGCCGCAGGTCGACTTCGGACACGGGCCGCTTTAAGCGGGGGGGGGGGGGTGGGAAAGGGGTCCCCTTTGTCGCACTATCTCAGCGCGGGGGGAAACAGGAGGGGGTTGCTGATGCTCGGGGGAGGGAGGATATCACCCTGTCTCGGGTCCCGCGGCGAGCGTCTCCTCCTCGACCTCGGTCGCGTTGCTGGCCTCTCCCTGTGCAGCTCCCGGCACCGACGCGAGCACCCCCTCGTCCGCCTTCGCCGCCATCACCTCTCCACAGCTCTGTCTACTCGCCCTCTCCGTCTCCTCTCTTGGCTCGTCCCAACTCTTCACTCTTGACTTCTCCCACTTCTTTCCAGCTCCACTGACGACTCTCTTGAACTCCGCACACTGCCTTTACTGACGAACGCAGCCGTTTATATAAGCCCCGTGGCTTCGCTCTTTCACCCTTGACCCTTTGCCTCCGACCCTTCACCTCTCTAACTGGCTCCCCATTGGATCGAGGAAAAGTGGGCGTGAATGCTTTTTGATCCATGTATTTGCATATAGCGACCGCCCTCCAACGCCCTGGAGGCGGGGCCAAATCGCCCCTCGCTCACCGATTGGACGGAACAAAAGTGGGCGTGAGTCGTTTTTGATCAGTTTTTCTTCGGAAAGTCTGTGATGTCTCTGAACACGCTGCTCGGTGCGCGCCCCACACGAGTCCAGTATCGGTGCCCACAAGTGGCGCGAGAATGGTGGCGATGCGACGGTGGCGAGTTGTGACGGTAAAGGTCGTGGCTGTTGTTGTGAAGCGGCGTTGTGGTTGGTGGTTGTTGTTGTGAAGCGGCGTTGTGGTTGGTGGTTGTTGCGAAGCGGCGTTGTGGTTGGTGGTTGTTGTGTGATGGCTGTTGAGACGTGGTTGGTGGTGGTAATAATGGCGGCTGGTCCAAAATAAAGATAGTAAAAGAAAAACGGCTATCCTGAAGAGTCGCAGCCCGAGTGAATGACATTTATTCCCTCTACACAACGGGTTTGGGCCGAACTACACATATAATTACGGAGATATCTCACCTAAGGGACCTGAATGGTGGTTTGCGAATTTCGTCAACCACAACAATATATATATATATATATATATAATTGTTATGGTTGTGGGGGTAGATGGAGGAATTTAATGGGGAATTTAGGATCAAATAGAGTTGCTTGGTCCATGGCCGTGTCGGAGACCTCTCGATGTAATTCAGTAGGGAAAATGTGAGCTTAAGTGTTAAGTGTCACAACATGGGGGGGGGGGGGTGGGGGGTGTTTTGTTAATTAGCTAGGGTTTAAGAATAAGCTTCCCCAGTATGTAATTGCCCCCCCCCCCCGTGACTTTTCCCTGTGTTTTTATAACCAAAACCATAATAAGGAACGAGCAAACGTGCCGAGCAAGCAGAAGCCCCACCTCCAAGGGTGACGGCGGGCGAAGTCACGTCCCTGAGGCTGATGATTCATGGGCGTGATGTCAGAAGCTAACCGAGGAGGCAGAAGCCCTGCCTTCCCGGGTTTCGTGCGAGCAGGCCATGCCATGGCGGCGGAATATTGATGGGTGTGATGTTAGACGCATGAACAAGAGGAGGTGGGAGGCATCACTCCAATTAGGATAGAGAGCGCATGCACGATGCCAGGGTGAGGAAAGCACGAGGAGCGATAAACTCCGCTTGCCATGCAGGAACATTATCTCTCACTAAACCTGACATGTTATTACATTTAACATGATTGTAATTTGCTCTGCGAGATGCTCTCTTCCGGGAGCTACAGACATGGCTCTGCGCCGTGACGTCACCGTCACAGCGTTCGGCTGAGGTCGGAGAACGGGTTTCACAGAATCGTTACTGATCCCGACCGCATTAAATTAATGGCTCCAGGTATGTGTGGTTGAGCGAGAGATCATGTTCCTGAGTGGCAGGCGGGGCTTATCGCTTCTGGGACGAGCAGCAAGGGCTGTATGGGACACGATCCTGGTGCTCACCACTCAGTTTGGAGCCACATTGTGATTGGTGTGTGTGTATATATGTATATATTTTTTTCATTTTCCAAAACGATTCAGAAAGGTGATGTTGCGTGGTTTTGTTGCAGAAACTTTCGCAACGATAGAGCAACAGCTGCCGATGTCGCAGCCTACTATCGTCACTACGTGCACGCAATGTGTCTGGATTGCCGTTTCATCACCGGTACCCACGTTACCTCTGTTAAACGTATAACTCCACCAGCGCACGACCATTCTGTCGCTTCCTGGGAGGTAAACGGTCATCACGTGGGCACAGATCAGCAAGTCAACAAAAGCTTTCGGGTGCGGGCAGCAACAGTGGTGTTGGCCACAGGATCTACGGACATGGCGGTGAAGCTTGGTGTGCCAGGCGAGGAGCTATCCTATGTTGGGCACACTGCTCAACATTTAGAAGCCATCTTGAAAGAAACGCCTAAAGGTATTGCTGTTTTGTTTCAGCTTGTTGTCCAGGTGTTGCACATCAGACTTTTTAAGTTGCGAGATTAGACTCGTGAAACTTTCACTCTCACAGGACTTTCAGCAACCTTCCCACCAGTATTGGTCATCGGTGGTGGCTTTTCAGCAGCCGACGCAGTGTTGGCGTTACGGCATGCCGGTCTCCCTGTCATCCACGCTTTTCGGAGCCCACCTGGTGTCTCGGGCCATGGCTTGGCCCAGCTTCCATCATCACTCTATCCGGAGTATCACAAAGTTTTACAAATGATGCATCTTGGCAATGAGAGCTACTATGGCTTCACAAGCTTACCCAGGTACTTCATTTTGAAATGCTGTGCATCCTCATCCAAACAAAATACGATTGCATAAGTCGGTTTTGAAGGCAATCGTTGGATCGCCAGCAAGATGTCCAATAGCAAATGCAAAGTTTTTTTTTTTTTTTTTTTTTTTTTTTTTTTGTATTTAAAAATTTGTTTTTTTAAGGTTTATTATTTAATATAATTTGCAATGTGTGTCTTGTTTTGACAAATGATAATGAAGGTGGGCCTTTCTGACTTGCACCTATTTCTACTCCAACCCCACAATTTTCTTCCCCCTTGCTCAGTCATCGTGTCCTTTGTTTCTTACCGAACAACAAAGTTTTGCTGGCTGGCCCTTCCAACTCTCCTTTGATTGCTCAGACTGTACTTGCAGTGGCTGTCCGTATCGGTTCAGCTCCTGATCTCTCCTTCCTTCCGGAGGGAGGCCAAGCACTGGCCCGATACCCCAATGACAGGATCAATCCTCGGAGCAATCCCGTTGCCCTCGAACCGCTGACTCATGAAACCGAGGCAGAGCCGGGACTGTTTGCCATCGGGCCTCTTGCAGGCGATAAGTTTGTACGCTTTTCGCTTGGAGGAGTACTGGCAGTCGCTGTCTGCATCGCATCACGACAGGAAACGGAGTCCATTAAAACCAGGTAGCCTGGAGCATCGCTCCTGTCCAATCAGACATTTTCCATGTTGGCCTTTGAGATGTTTTGACGTTAGATAACTTCATTGAATGGAGATTTATCGGTTTTGAAATCTGTGTATATATATATATATATATATTCATATATATATATATATATATATATATTCATATATATATATATATATATATATATATATATATATATATATATATTCATATATATATATATATATATATATATTCATATATATATATTGCATTTAAATATGAAAGTGTGGGTAAATGTACACTGAATATACCAAGGGGTGTACCCCAAGTTGAAATTTCTTTTTTCACAATAATTGCTTTCACAATTGATTAAACCTTAAATACTACTTTTGAATGTTTTGCTCTTTTGTACTTGCGTAATACCTGTGAGCAGTTTAGGTAGCTTTGTGCTGAATGTCGCGGCGCCGTTCACCCGATTCTTCAGCGAGTGTTGATCATGGCCTTGAAACGTCTCATCCGTTCACCCGTGTTGCACGATGTGCAGGCTTTGTCTCCTGCTGAATGTATGTCATCTTGGGTTCTGCTGTGTTTGTACATTTCTCTGAAAACAAAAGTAATAGTTCGCTTCTGATACCCGTGTTGCCTTTGCACGTGGCTGAAAGTAGCGATATTTATAAATTAATTTATATCGTAATTGCTGCTGCTTGCTTTTTCACTGTATTCCTCTTTATGGTGACTGGCACACTTTAGTACTTTGTAACTGAATATAAATATTTTGCATTAAACTACAAGTTTGTGTGTATATCTTCTTACCGTAATGGTGTGTGTTTGTGCATGCTAGTCCAGAAGTAGATGGGAATCTGAAGCTATAATTCACTTGTAAAGATACATGTGCACACACAATGATTTGATTTGAAACTCAACAATGCAGCTATTTATATTTTCTTCAACCTTTTTTACCTTATCTTTAAAAAAATAAAAATTCTTTCTTCTTTTAACTTCTCACCTCACACCTCTCGTAACCACGTGTTCTTAGTCTTCATCCTGTAACTTTCGTCGAACTACCAGCTTCCTTTTGCGTTTGCCGATCCAAATTCACCAAACGCCTCTTCCGCCATTTTGCGGACAACGTGCCGGTGAAGTTTCGTGTATCGTCTACTTATGCCTGTCCACTGATCGCACCGAGCCGTCAAAGAACGGACATGTGGAGGACGGGATAGTACCGTGAGTGGTTCGTTTGTCCGAGACATAACGGGGTTTAGGCCCCGTCCCACATTCGAGGAGGGGAGGCGTGAGCGATCACGGATTTCGCTTGGGAATGTCGGAGCTCAGGCAGCGAGTGCATCACCGATTGAAGGGAATCCACCCTTGGAGGAAGTGGAGGGGTCTCCTGAGACCTGGGATCCTCCATATGACACGTTGCCAGCTGCAGCACTATTCGTCGACTGTCAGGAGCTGCAAAGTCGGCCCGAGATACGAAAACCATTTCTTTTACCAACTTTACACAGTTCTTCAACAAAGAAGATCATTTCAATCATCATTCTGACCAACGGGAGAAAAACCACAAACGAACTCGCACTGGGATGAAGACATACAAGTGTTCTGTATGCTCAAAGGTTTTTTTTAGTCGGTTATCAACCTTGAAAAACTACACACGACCTCTCAATGGGGAGAAGCGGTAAAAGTGTTCTGTGAGTTGTCATCCTTGAGTAAACAGAAATGAACTGACTGGTGAAAAGAGTTTGGTTGTGGATACCTCCCCTGTGAGTGATTCTGAGTGATGGCAAGCTTTTAAGCAAATGAGGAGAAAGCGAGTAGGCAGGAACACAACAACCCTGGCCTACACCTTCTTGGCACAACTTCTCTGAGTGTCATTGGTAACCCCCGTCAAGCAGCCGAGGTCCTTCGGCCTCTTGGGAAAGCAAAATGGCTGGCTGAAACCAAAATACACCGTCTCCTCTCCGGCCTTGCCCCCCCCCCCGCTCCTCCCCCCGCCCCTCTGTGATCTGTGCCCACCATATTTCCGCAGGGCGCTCAAGGTCCGGCAAAACCCCCTTCTGGTGAAAATCAAAATCAATAATCACTGCTCACCTTCGCTCTTTCATTCCTCTTTTTTTTGTTCCCACCTCCAGAACAAACTCCCACACTCTTCAATCCCACTTCTCTCTCCAGCTCTTCAAAACAGTTGTTCACCACCGTCTCATATCTTCCCCCATCCAAAATCTTGTTCTTTTTCTACCCCTGTTAATCCACCCCAAACCCACCTCCTTCAAATTCCCTGTTTTCCTTCCTGAAAGCCCCTGTAGTACCATCTTGTGTACCCCACCCCATCCCTCTCACTTCCACAGATCTCCTGTTGTGTCTGATCCTCACGAATTTGTGCTTCCCTCTCCTGCCCCTCTTGTTTCCTGCCTTGTTGCATGTTCTGTGTATAAGCTCTTACATGAGCCTCGACAGAGTATACAAAAAAACAAACAACCTACACGATTTTTATTCAACTTTTCCTTTGCAGAGGTTGAAAAGGAATTAAAGTGCAAGAGGAGGCCATTTGGCCCATCATGCCTGTGCCACACCAATACCAGATTTAATCAATCTGTCAATACCCCTTCCCTTTATGTGCAGCCTTTTGGTGACAACACTGGTACTCATTTGAACCCCCTGGTGTTAATTCAGCAGCAAACGGGGCTTGAACTCAGGACCCAAGGATCCCAAGCCACCACCCTAACCACTCAGGACCCTAGGATTCCAAGCCACCACTCTAACCGCTCAAGACCCTCAGATCCCAAGCCACCACCCTAACCACTCGGGACCCTAGGATCCCAAGCCACCACCCGAACCGCTCAGGACCCTCAGATCCCAAGCCACCACTCTCACCGCTCAGGACCCGAGGATCCCAATCCACCACCCTAACCACTCGGGACCCTAGGATCCCAAGCCACCACGCAAACCGCTCAAGACCCTCAGATCCCAAGCCACCACCTTAACCACTCGGGACCCTAGGATCCCAAGCCACCACCCTAACCACTCGGGATCCTAGGATCCCAAGCCACCACCCTAACCACTCGGGACCCTAGGATACCAAGCCACCACGCAAACCGCTCAAGACCCTCAGATCCCAAGCCACCACCCGAACCACTCGGGACCCTAGGATCCCAAGCCACCACCCGAACCGCTCAGGACCCTCAGATCCCAAGCCACCACTCTCACGGCTCAGGACCCTAGGATCCCAAGCCACCACCCTAACCGCACAGGACCCTAGAATCCCAAGCCACCACCCTTACTGTTGGGCCAACACTCGGCTTTACCTAATCATATGCAATTTTATCAAAAATATTTTTTAATGCTCTCTTAAAATGTTAAAACTTCCTCTTTCACATGTGTGGTTCTTGGTATTGTATCATAATTAACTACTCTTCTTATTCTTCTTCTTTAAAACGCTGTTTTCAATTCGACCTTTCCTTCATCCCAAGTCTAAAAAGTCCAAATGTTACAACATTTCTTTTCTCCATTCTCTTAATTCTCCTTTATTTCATCCCTCACGTCATGTCTTGAATCGCATCTCCGAATTTAAATTTTTTAAATCCGAGTTAACAATGCATGTTTGTGTTCCATCAATCGTCCTGTTTTTCCAAATTCATTGCCAATTCACCCCACCTCCTCATAATCCCTCACCTGTTATCCCCTCTCCGTACCCCTCCCATCTTGCCCCTCTTCCTACCTCCGCTCTTGGCACCTCTTCACTGTCTTCTGCTTCATTATCAGCTCGTCTTCTGTTGTCTGTTTGTTAGACAACCACCTGTTTGTGGTGAGGATGTTGAGGTCGTGGAGAGATTCACTTACCTTGGCAGTGATATTCATGTCTCTGCTGGCTGCGAGTCAGAGGTCAATAGATGTCTGGGTCGGGCCTGGGGAGTCATGGATTCACTGGATCATGGGGTGTGGCGCTGCCGGTACCTGTGCGGGAGGACGAAAGTCCGAGTCTTCAGGTCCTTGGTACTTCCAGTCTTGCTCTATGGGTGCGAGACTTGGACTCTGACCAAGGATCTGAGACGGAGACTTAATTCCTTTGGTACCAGGTCTCTTCGGAGAATCCTTGGCTATCGCTGGTCGGATTTTGTGTCCAACGAGCGGTTGCTGAGAGAGACTCAGATGAGATTTGTTACCTGCATAGTCCGTGAGCGTCAGTTGCGGCTGTATGGACATGTGGCTCGTTTTCCTGATGCTGATCCTGCTCACCAGATTCTCTCAGCGAGGGAGTCTCATGAGTGGAGGAGGCCAGTGGGCCGACCATGTGCCTCATGGTTGCAGCAGGTTGACCACCATCTCAAGGAGATGGGGATGGGCCTGGCATCTGCCTGGGGGATGGCCAGACGGAGGCCCCTGGAGTACCGACGGAAAGTGGATGCAGCGACGCGCTGTTCTGGCACATGCTCCCATACCTGACCTGACCTTCTGTTGTCCCGAATTGTGTGGTGTTCTCACATCTGTGGGCTCCATTATAGTTTAACAGAATTCTCACTCTCTCAATCAGTACACTCAACACCACAAGCATGCTCCTTCCTTCCTCTCGGCACATCTCCCCTCTTCCCAACTCCTCAAATCTTGTACCTCCCCCTGCCCACTCCCTTCTTCATTATACCTCCACCAAGTCTCATCCTTCCCCTCTCCCCACCTCTCCCATCGCCCTCCAGCACCTTTGCCATGCCTGCTCTCATCGTCTCCCCCCTCTCAAAGCACCCTTCACATTCTTCCCCCTCTAAGCTTCTCTCTCACCTTTCTCAAAAACTCCCCCTCACCCCTCTCCCTCCAATCTTGCCCCTTAAGCCCCTGTCACACCTTGACGATTTAGCCAGCGTATGGCAACGTATCAAAATTTATCTAAAACGCTGGCGTACGCTGAACTATTGATGGTTTTTTTCAGTTTTGGGCGTATAATAGTGTAATCATAATGAGTTGGACATATGCATAACATATTAGTAACGTACACAGAATGTTTCGATAACTTACAGATAACTTATACCAACGAATGCTTAGTGTGTTGTCAGCGTTCACAACTTATGCCCAACGATAGCCTAACTTATGCATAGCGCGGCAGAGTATCGCCGACGATCACGTGGCGTAGCCTATTAAAAGGCTGCCGCTCGACGATTCAAATCATAACCGCACTGGACATCGAAGTGTCAACATCACCGTCATGCTGAAGAAAACTTCGAAGAATGCTGCCAAGAAGTCTCCTGGACGCGGACGCAAGGAGGATCCATCATCACGTTCACCCTCTGACGGAGAGGTCACCCAGTTCCTTCTTCTCCTGGCTCTATTGGCACGCAACTGGTACAGTGTCAAATCGATGAGGTCATGTTGATGTTGGAGGACAGCGAGTCGGTATTCTCGTCTCAGCCTTGCCGGATCCTCCATCTCTCGGATGACATGGACATATACTCACCATAGAGTCTGGAACACTGACGGGTTCCTCCTGTGAAGCCCATTTTTATATACCAATTCCCCTAAACGCTGCCAATACGCCATTATACGGTAGCTGTAAGTTAAACACGTTCAGTAAGTTCTGTAGTCGTCCGGAGGACGTCAAATACGTCAATATGCGTTGGAGATATGTTACACATAGGTTCAAAGCACGTCACTCGTAGGTTAGAAATAAGTTTCGGGTACGCCAGACATTACCTCGATGTATTTCGACTTATGAGTAACTTACAAGTAATGTGTGTCAACGATCGCGTGACGTGCCTCCAACTTATGGCCAGCGTTATGCGGAACGTGAGTCATACGCTGGCATCAGTCTTAAAATTGCTTTAAGAGCGTGCTTCAGCATGCTCTTAACGTACAAAACTTACCCATAGCGTATTCGACGTGTGCCAGCGTATTCGCCAAATTTTTCATACGCTGGCTAAAACGTCAAGGTGTGACAGCAGCTTTACATCCACAAAGCTGCCTCCTTCCCCTGCCCTCTCTCTTCCATCTCTTCACTCCACCTCCTCAAATCCTCAACTGCCTCCTTCCCCCTCTCTTGTCCCTCCTCTCCCCCATCACCACCGAGCCTTTTCTCCTCCTCATCCGGAGGATTTTCCTCCTCAAGAACCATCTGGAACCCCCCCCCCCCAAATCTACTTTCTCAACAATCCTCTTGAAGTCAGAAGTCCTTTCCTTGAAGCTGCTGGGTTTCACTATTTGCCATGATCTTTCTTGGGAAAGCCACATTTCTCACCTGGCCTCCAAAGCCAGTCACCGACTTGGATTCCTCCCAAATGAAAAATCCTTCCTTGGCATGCCTGAGCTCCTGACCACAAACAAATCTTTTGTCCACAGCCTGATGGGGTACTGCTCTGTCCTCTGGGCTGGTGCTCCTTCCTCTTACCTTTCTTTGCTTCACGCTGTGGAAACCAAGACATTTCACATCATCGGTCTCTCCCGCAATGAGGCTGAGTCTTTGGCTACCTCACTCTCTCACCGCAGGCAGGTCGGTGGTCTGTCTGTCTTCCACCGTCTCCTCTCTGGCCTCGCCCCCCCCCCACCTGCTCTGTCTGAGATATGCCCCACCCTCACCCCCCCCCCCATATTTCCACAGAGCGCTCAAGCTTCGTCAGCAACCTCCTTCTGGTAAAACTACTGATGTGGATTTTTTTTAACCCACCTTGTTGTGATTGTTGTCCTCCTGAAGGATTCTCACTGGCCGATTGTGGAATCCTATTTGACTTCAGACAGAGTTTAACGTTTGTCCGATTTGATTATAAAATCCTACAAAAAAACCCTATCGACACTGATAAAACTGATGTCCACACAAGTCCTTCCTTGTGAAACAATTTATTTCCTAATTATACACCATACACTTCTCACCCTTGTACAATGAACTTAAGAATCCCCATTTGTTTGCAATATTATTTGGTTCTATTTCATTTATTCTTACTTTAGTTAACAGTTAGACCAACCCGATTCAATTCTCTTCTACATTACATCAGAGTTTTATTCTAACTTGGTACTTGGTCAGTTCCAAGGAGTACGAGCCACTGAGAAACTATACTTCCTCACGTGCTCGTACTCCAAACTTTTAGATTTCAAAGCATTTTATACTTCCATGAGAGAGAGGTTGGGGGATATTCACCCAGACTGTAGACGTGTCCTTTAGACGAAAAGCCACTTCGTACATTTTCTAAGCAAAGGTTCATTTATCAGCTCTGTCACTCTGCTCCAGAACAACACATTTATCATTTAGGGCAAAAGTCTTTTGGCCAGAAATGACAGCCAAATCAACTTGCAGCATAAAAGTTACATTTCTGAAATTCCATTTGTTGCAATTTAAAATACATTAATATAAATATTTCCCCCACACTCCCCCGTTTTTTTTTTTTAAGGAAAATTTGAATAATTTTTCTTACACATGATTACCATGTCCCATTCCTGAAGGAGAAAAGATTTCCATTATTCAAGTTCAATCAACAATGTCAGCGTGTGCTCCATATCAGAAAATGAGTGAGTTTCCATTTAATTTATGGCCTGTTCATCAGCATGCGTCACACATTGGAAACATGCTACCCTAAGTCAGAAGATAAACAGGTCAGGGTGTGGATAGAGCGGCACCCAATGGGAAACACAATCAAAGCACTCCTTGAGCTGAGGAGAAGGTAGATGTGGGCAAGTACAAGTTTGGGCCGGACACTGGGTTGAAGGAGCGCAGTGTGGAATTCCAGGCCTGTCGTACATTGAAGTGACCACAGCAAGTTCACGATGTATTTGCAGAGCGGCAATCGAGAGTGTGGCTGAGAACATTCCTCCACGCAGGGCACCACACAACGCCGACGTTAAGACTTTGCTCAACCTTCTCCTCAGTGGGTTTTTCTTTCTTTTCCCACATTGCTCCATCTTATCTCCTCAGGAAGGGGAGGCATAATCATGTGTTGAATGCTCAATCACCCAAATCTGGGTTCTCCCATTGTCCAATCTTTGTGTGGAACTTCTTTCCAAACTTCATTTAGATGACATCGTACATTGCTTCAAAGACTGCTTTCAACATTCCGAAACAAACAAAGCATCAATTAAACACCAATCAATAAACGTCATGGGCACATGTAGTTCTACAAGACTAACAAAGATTCTTATGGAAGCATTTAACTTGCATTATATGTCATATCAATATTTTAATCCCTTTCCTTGTTATTTCCCAAAACAACATGCTAAAATATACAGAAATCCCAGTTGTACGTATACTCAAAACATCCATCTCATTTGCTATTTCCATCGACATTTTAAATCTCTGACATTTCTCCATCTGTCCACTTCTCTCTCACCAAAACAGCAAACATGCTGCCATTTTTCCAATTCACATTCACAAACCATCTATCACTTCCTCCGACCTTCTCAATTACGAATCCATTTTCTTTTATCAAAACCAAAAAATCATTTTAAACAGTTGTTCAAAAATTGTCAAATCTGTTATCAGGCGAATATCATTTATATTGTAGCTCAAACACTCTGTCTACACATGCAGCTTCACCCTCCACAATCTTTATCCCAGTCTTAGAAAAGCATCTTAAACTTCAGACAAATAAACATCCAAACTCTCTTAAACAACTTTTGGTCAAAACAATAAAATATTTCCTTTTAAAATCCATAAATGAAAAATTAAATCTTCAGCATCTATCCAATTAAATCATGAATTTACCTTGACTGAATCGATCAAAGGGTTACACTGGGTTGTTTGCCATTGCCTTTCCAGCACAAGTTCAGGTAACCTCAACATTCGCAGATGAATAAAACAATATTTCAACGTCCATCCGAGGGAATCATCTATTATCTGTGAATTGCCCCACGTGCTAAACATCATCAAATCATTAAAATCATTCCACATCACGTTTCTACATTTAAATCACATACAGTATCTCCACATTCACAATTGTTATTTCACAATTTATTCAAAATCCCGATGGTTGTAAAATCAAACTTCATCACTTTTCCTAAATGGACTTCACTTTAAACATTCAGTAGAGAGGGTGCACCACAAACACCAAGGAACAGGAAGTTCTCTCCACATCCGGTGGGAAGAAAAAGGAAAAAACTCTGACAGGCAAAACCCACAGTTTGCATTACTCTGTCATGGCTTCAACACATACACTAGACAGCATTGCATCTCATAGACTCGCGTGTGATCACGTGACAAATACCAATCACATTTCTATCTCATCCTCTTGAATCTGCATATGAATCGAATTTCACACCTAAAGCAAAGGCTCGAACAAAGACTCAGTGTAAAGATAGGTCACCCCCCACAGATCGAGTGGAGGGGGTCTCACACAGTGTAGTTTGCGACCTTCGCGTGGAAATACAGCGCCAAGAATGTATAACATGCCATTTCAAACAGACCCACAGCTCAACTCAGCACGAGTTAAAATATCGTCAAAATCCCAACAGAACACGTTTCATTGCAGTGAATATTGGACTCGCACAAGTTTCATTTTTTTACTCTCAGGAACACATGCATCTCAATGCAAATCACCCACAATGCTCCCAGCTGGTTAATCATCTCCTGCACTCTACAAAACGTTTCGTGCAAATCATTGCATTTACAAATCTGTAAAACCTCCACACAATATAATATAACAACCTCACTGCCAACAAACTTCCAGTGAGTTCAATGAACAAAAAGTAACTCTTAAAACTCTTACAAACAGGTAACTTACAATGTTTATCTATTTTAACCCTATCTCGGCGTCTCAGCCGTGTCCTCGGCGTCTCTCTCACAGCCGGTCCGTATCAATGCAAACATGTGGCATATCGCTTCATCATGCCCATTTAATTACGCATCTGGCTCCTCAACAAGCCTCTTCTTGTCATCTGACTCCTCTTCTTCTCCAGCACTTTTCTAAAACAACTACAGTACTTATTATTTACTTTAAAACGGACTCCCTCTGCCGGATCCTCTTCTTTCTCTCAATAAAATTATCTGACAATGAACTTTTCTTTGTTCGAAATGCGTTACCTGCTGAGAGCGCTCTCCCTTACCTTCGCTCAAGCACTTGTCATTCCTCCAGGCACTGCCTCCGGCAGATTAAGCACCTCCGGTCACGAGCACCGCACCAACGTTGGTTCGAATCCGAGTCACGGCACCAACTGATGTGGATTTTTTTAACCCACCTTGTTGTGATTGTTGTCCTCCTGAAGGATTCTCACTGGCAAATTGTGGAATCCTATTTGACTTCAGACAGTTTAACGTTTGTCCGATTTGATTATAAAATCCTACAAAAAAACCCTATCGACACTGATAAAACTGATGTCCACACAAGTCCTTCCTTGTGAAACAATTTATTTCCTAATTATACACCATACACTTCTCACCCTTGTACAATGAACTTAAAAATCCCCATTTGTTTGCAATATTATTTGGTTCTATTTCATTTATTCTTACTTTAGTTAACAGTTAGACGAACCCGATTCAATTCTCTTCTACATTACATCAGAGAGTTTTATTCTAACTTGGTACTTGGTCAGTTCCAAGGAGTACGAGCCACTGAGAAACTATACTTCCTCACGTGCTCGTACTCCAAACTTTTAGATTTCAAAGCATTTTATACTTCCATGAGAGAGAGGTTGGGGGATATTCACCCAGACTGTAGACGTGTCCTTTAGACGAAAAGCCACTTCGTACATTTTCTAAGCAAAGGTTCATTTATCAGCTCGGTCACTCTGCTCCAGAACAACACATTTCTTATCATTTAGGGCAAAAGTCTTTTGGCCAGAAATGACAGCAAAATCAACTTGCAGCATAAAAGTTACATTTCTGAAATTCCATTTGTTGCAATTTAAAATACATTAATATAAATTTTTCCCCCACACTACCAAAATCAAGAATCGCTGCTAACCTTCACTCTTTCATTCCTCTTTTTTTTTTTGTTCTTGCCCATGGAATAAACTCCCTCACTCTCTTCAATCCCCTGGTGTGTTGGCGCAGTGGTTAGGGCAGCGGCTTGGGATCCAAAAGGTGCTGAGTTCAAGCCCCGTTGGGCCACTGAATTAATACACCAGGGGGTTGACTCAGCCCGTCATCCTTCCGAGGTCGGCGAAATGAGTACCAGTGTACTGGGCCGGTGTATACCCCGGTTAAAATAGGTGTACCATATCCCTGTGTCGTAAGAGGCGACCAGGGTTGTGTCAGGAAGGGCATCCGGCGTAAAACATGTGCCAAATCACTATGCGGATCATACGGATGATCCGCTGTGGCGACCCCCAACCGGAGCACCCGAAAGAAGAAGAAGAAGACTCTCTTCAATCCCACTCTTCCCTCCAGGTCTTCAAAACAGCTGTTCACCACCACCTCTTATCTTCCCCCATCCAAAACCATGATCTTTTCTACCTCCGTTAATCCAATCCAAACGCACTTCCTTCAAAAGTCCCTGCAGTGTCTTGTTTCCCCCACATGCCCCCACCTCATCCCTCTCCCTTCCACTGATCTCGTGTCTTCCATAGTGTTTGTCCTTCTCTTTCTCCCCCTCCACCCCTCCCCCTTTTTCTTGTCCCTTGTTGTACATTCTGTGTATTCGCTCTCCTTTGAGCCTCGACAGTTTATTCAAGAAAAAAATCTCAATGCCGTTTTTGAGCTGTTTCTGAAGAATTGTACTTAAACGGGTCCTTTATCCAGTTTATATAATGGCTTACAAATTGTGATCTCGTTGATAAATAATTTCACTACTGAAACACCACTGGAGTTCGGGAACCTGCTCCAAGGTTTCTCGATTTCGATAAAGCACGACGGTGAGTCCATTGTGCAAATGTCTCCAGATATGAGAGGATATTTGAGTTGTGCTGTTTTAATAACCTTGATATTCTAGATGCCTAAATCACGTGCTTCTTCAGCATTCTTACTGCGGAAAGAAACAAATATCATGCCAGAGTGCACCAAAATGAATGATGAGCCACACAGGATTAGAGAAACCATTGATCGTTAATCAACTTTCAAAGGGAAAAAGCCTCATGGATCCTTTGCCACTGATGGAATGCCCTTTTTTGAGCAGCAATTTGGAACTTGCTCAGGGTGCTGCTGATAGACATTGAAGAGGAGGAGGAGATTGGGGCCATACTCTGTGCAGAGCGTTGGTGCTGCCGCAGCAGTCTCCTTAGCTATTGGACACAATCCTGGACCGGTTGCCACTCCAACAGGACACCAGCATGCTGGCACTCGTTTTGCTGACCTCAGAAGGATGACAGGTCGAGTTAACCCCACCTGGTATTAATTCAACAGCTGAGCGGGATTTGAACTCGACCCGAGGATCCAAAGCCCGCCACCCAAACCATTAAGCCAACACCAGGCATTGTGAAGTGGAGTGGAGGCGGACCATATGAAGTGGAGTGAGGTGGACCATACTCTGTGTTGAGCAGTGGTGCTGCCAAAGCAGTCTCGTTGGCTATTGGGCACAATCCTGGACGGGTCGCCACTCAACACAGTAAACCAGCATGCTGGCACTCATTTTGCCGACCTCAGAAGGATGACAAGTCGAGTAAACCCAACCTGGTATTAATTAATTCAAGAGCTGAGCAGGATTTGAACTCAGGACCCAATGATCCAATTCCCATCACCCTAACCCTGAAGCCAACACCAGGCATATTGAAGTGGAGTGGAGTGGAGGTTTAATGGTTTGTTTCTCAGAGCAAGATGGTTGTGAAATACACAAGGAATGCTTAATCTTGTGAAATTGTGGATTACTGAGCATGATCATGTGTGCACATGTATGGCTGGCAGAAAAGAACAGGACTTCAACAGACAGGACCTCCGACCATCAGGCCAGGCGAGCCAGTTCAAGAAAAATTTGGGTTAAGCTTCCCCTGGCTGACCTCACAAGAAATGTGGGAGTAATTGCAGACCCCCACCAGGACGTCTTCGGTGTGGCATTTTGTGTACTGGTGTCATTAAAAACTAGAGTTGGTGTCAAAGCCACCCAATGTTCGCCTGTTTATACATTTATCGTTTTGAAAAGACTCGTCAAATAATAATTAATATTTTTAGCCGCGTCTCGCGCAGCGAATGCTGGCTCGAAGAGAGCTCCACTTTAGATGACGAACGTATGTCACGACACACCGTCTCCAATCTGTACCTATGTACAAAATGAAACAAACATGAAACATACATGAACCATGAAACATACATGGACCATTAAACATGAAGCCTACATGAAACATACATGAACCATGAAACGTACATAAACCATGAAACATGAAACATACATGGACCATTAAACATGAAACATACATGAACCATGCATGAAACACACATGAACCATGAAAAACACATGGACCATTAAACCCACATGAAACATACATGAAACACACATGGACCATTAAACCCACATGAAACATACATGAACCATGCATGAACCATGAAACATACATGGACCATTAAACATGAAACCTACATGAAACATACATGAACCATGAAACATACATAAACCATGAAAAATACATGAAACATACATGAACCATGAAACATACATGAACCATGAAACATACATAAACCATGAAACATACATGGACCACACAAATGATCCGGTTGTGCTCGTGATATTTGAGTAAGTCAATGACCATCTTTATGTCATTATGTTCTTCTCGCAAATGCACTGAGTGACCAACTGGAACCGCTCCATAAACATTGCCATTGTGCAAGAGAATACACTTGAGGCTGCGCTTCGAGGTATCCAGAAATAATCGCCATTCTCTTGGATTATTCAAAGTAACACCTAATTGCCTTAGAAGACCTGGGATATCGAGGCAGTAAACAAACTGCTTGTCTTCTGAGAAAAAGGCGACAAAGATCTGGTCCCGCTTTCGGAAATATGAAAATTTGCAGAGTGGTCAAGTAGATTTTTTTCTTGTAGCCTGGAGGCCAATACCTCAGCTGCTTTCTTGGAGAGGCCCAAATCACACACCAAGTCATTCAATTCCGGTTGGCTAAACTGCTGAGGGGCTGATGAGTGTTTGGGTATCAGATGAGGAGGCTTCGGATTCTGAAACCATTTCTTGAAGCCTGTCATCACGACCCTCGTGCTCTTGCTGATCATGTTCACTGCCTTCATCTTAAGATAAGACAAAACCATTAAAGACTGGAACGGGGAGTTCCTCAGAGTGCGGAGTAGGTCGAATTGCTGAGGGAATACAGGGATAGGAGATATTTTGCCGGTTTTTCTTGCCGACACCCTTTGTGTTGACCAGGCAAAAATAGCAGTCAGTTACGTGTTCCTTGGGTTCTCGCCAAACCATGGGAACTCCAAAAGGTAGACCCTTTCGTTTTCCTTTTGTCCAGTCACGAAGCATTTCCTCACAATTATGACATACAATATGAGGAGTCCATTTCTTGTCTTGGTCGCCAAGGGGAACATCAAAAATAGGCTTTATAGGCACGCCTTACAAACGATGTTATGTTGCGCTTTTGATGAAGTAGTGTGTCGCAGCCACATACATAACAGAATGCATCAGGATTATTTACACATTTATGTCTTATTGAAGAAGCCATGATCAGATTTGAAAAAGAAAAACATAAAGTTAATGAATATATATCAAATAAAGACAAATAAATATCAATAAAGATAAAGAAAATTGATGTCAAATAAATTGTGAGCAAATCATTAGCAGCAAAACGAATACGGTCGCTAGTTATTTAGCAGTTTCGGCATCGTATATTTCCACTAAAGTCCGAAATCGCACCCCGAGTTCTCAAGTTATACCTTTTTGCAAAAATCGCAAGTTTCAAATTGCATGAAAACTAGAGCATGTAGAGGAAAACCGACTTCAGATTTGAAATCAGCGTTGAAAAAAAATACGTAAAATAAGTTGAAAAATCTCATGCAACAGATAATAAGAAAAAATTTGTTCCCCAGTGTAATGGTTTTGAATTGGGGATTATCTGAGAATGTGGAAGTTGGTTCCATAGGTGGGATAAAAGGAGGAACAAACAAGTAGAGGTGAGCAGTGATTCTGGATTTAGGCAGAATGACTTGTTGTGGACCATGTGCTTCCTGCAGAAACTTGGGAGCGGGGGGAAAGCATGGAAAGAACAGAGGGTGCAAGACCAGCAAGGAGTGGGTGGAAGACAGAGATCACCTGTCTGCAATGGGAAAGTGATAAGCTCAGAGATTCCAGTAATCTTGAAGGCCTTGATTTCCACCGTGTCAACCTCAGCAAGGAGTGAGACAGGAGTGCCAGTCTCGGGGGAGAGCAGCACTCCAGCAAGCTGCAGGTGAAGGACTTGTGGATATAACGGAGTTCAGGTGTGCCAAGGAAGGACTTTGTACAATGCTAGATGCGCAGTTGGCGGCCAGTTTTGAAAGGTGGTTTGCCCAACAAAGATCATGGCTGATCGTGAGACCCAAGAGTTTGAATGACTGAACTTCAAGAGGATTGTTAAGAAAGTAAATAGGAGTTTGCCAGAAGGTCCTTTTGGAGAGAGATAGTGAAAGTGATATTTGTCAGGATTGAAAGACATATTCCAAGTGTTTGAGCAGCTTGTGATTTTTTTTTCAAGGTCTGAAGAGAGGTATGAGGCTGCAGCCTGACTGTCTGGCTGAAGGGTGAGGGATGTCATGGTAGAGGGTGGAGTCATCAGCAAATAGTTAAAGAGGATTTTCCAGAGAGGCAGAGATCGTTGATGAAAATTAGCATCAGGAATAGGACTGGGCCCAGAACACTGCCTTGGGCACTCCATGCTTGACAGGCAAAGGAGATGAAAGGATTCCGGTGAGAGCCACACGTTGGCTCCGAGTGTAGAGAAAGTCAATAAACCATGTGTTGAATTGACCTGAGAAACCATAGGCAGACGTTGGAGAGTAAGGCCGGATGTCAGACTATCAAAAGCACGTGATATGTCCAGAGAGACGGCCCTGATCTCATGGCTGGACACTTAGGTCGTCCATTCATTGTTGGGTGAGGAGAAGCAACATGACCAAGGTGGAGTGACTTGGTCTGAAACCAAATTGGTGATGTGAGATGAGGTTGTTGGAGAGAAGGAAGGATTTCATATCAAATGCAATGATGGACTTCCTTGACCTTGCTGAATGCAAGTAAACTGGAAGGTCTGTAATTGAAGGGATCAGTTTTTGTACATTTTTATGCAGTGCAGTGATGTTGGTGGGTGTCCAAGCAGATGGAAGATGACCCAACACAAACGACAGGGTGAAGAGAGGGTATGTGAAAGAGCAGGTTTTTAGAACATGTGAGTGGATGCCGTCTGTTCCAGGAGGCAGAGTCAGAGTCGAGGGTTTCCAGAAACTTTACCTTGTCAGGTGCAAAAGACAGTCCAGGAGCAGTTGGGTACGACTGGGAATGGTGGGTACTGAGAGTGAGGGGTTGGGGACACATTTGGAAGCAAACACAGAATTGAGGAATTCAGCCTTCTCATGAGCAGAGTCGGCTGTGGTCCCATTTGAAGAGAGAAGGGATGGAAGGGGAGCATCCACCAGACAGACCTAACAAGGTGCCACCAGGTTTTCTAGGAGGGAGACGAGTTTAAAAGTTCAACCTTGACGTTGGATAGATGTTTTTGTAAAACGTTCACATTTTCTACACAGAGTTATTTGTAAATGGAAAGAAACCAAATCACAGATAGTATTTGTGTTTAACTGGATTATAAAAAGTTAAACTTTATTATTTTTCACCTGAGACATATTAACATGGTTTATCAAAGACCATGCAACTGTATTTGTAAATTGCTCGTGTTCCAATTTATAAGTAAACAAACACTAAAGTCAAAGTTCGGTAAAATAATAATATTTTATTGTTTTACACATTCTGATGAAAACGTCTTGAAACTTCACCTCCTCCATTCCATCACCAAGCTATTTTCAGCCGAACAAAAAGATGAAGTCAAGGCAAAGCTTTGATTAAACTTCCTCCACAAAAGGGGATTTGAGACTCGCCTTTGACAAGACATCATAAAGGGAATCCCACCGTCCGGAACATCTCCACCGCAGCTCTACCTCCGTCGTTTAGGATCCCATCTGTGCACAATCAGCAGATAACAAGCAGAAGTTGATGTTATAATGCTGTGTAGAATGGGTCAATTACTACTGCGGGACGGAACAGACGGCACAGAGTCATAATACGTCCATGTACAAACCTGAAAAGGTCTTCTGCTTGACTGTCTTCCCTTTCTCTCTGAGCAATATCCTGTAAGTAGGTGGATCATTAGATCGTGTTGAGCACAAATTTGATATATCATCCAAATACTCTCCATCAGAAACTATATTAAAAAGATCATGATAGTTCAGGCCGGAAGCTTCACAAGAGTAGCACTCACAGCATCTGATGTAGCTCAAGCAATGAACATACATAAGAACGGCACTCTTCGACGTCGGCCGATATGCCTCCGCCCACATTATTACATCATGATACAGACTTGTTCCAAGTTTGATTTAAATCCCTTCAGCTGTTCTCAAGTATCACCTTTTTACCTAACATGACCTCTGACCTTTGATCTCTTCATGCCAAAATCTAATCGGTTCATGTTTGCATCATAATTCGTATATGCTGATAAGTTTGGTCAAAATCGCATCACTGGTTCACAAGTTAGCGCACTAACAGAATGTGTACTTAACGGGACCTTTGACCTCGACACCCAAAAAGTTAATCAGTTAATCTTTGCATCATTATACATACCTGTACCAAGTTTGAGTTCGATCCCTTCAGCCGTTCTTCAGTTATCGCAGAAATGAAAACATATTCACAGACAGTCGAACAGGCAAACTGAAAACATATTGTCTCCGTGACTTCATCGAGGTCAATAAAAGTCAATGACAAAAAGCTCAATAAAAGTCACATTAATTCCTAACACTGCAAGTGTATCTTCCTCTCTGCTGCTGTGTAAAATGAATTACTTTTGATGAACAAAACTACTCTGCTGACCATGGGATTCCAAAGACAAACCAGTTTTGTAGTTGGTGCAATATTCTGGTTGTAAACCCATTCACATCAGCACTTTCACTCACAATCTACTGCATCCCTAGTTCCTCTCTCCCACTGCATATCCCCCTACCCCAAACAACCCTCTTCCCATTCCCAACACCCCCTCCCCCCTTGCTACATTCACCGACACTGCCCCCACTCCACTTTTATACACCTCTTAATCCAGACTGCTGCTGCTGTCATTACTGCTCGACGTAATATTATCTGCTTCACCAAATCCTTCTTCCCACAAGATGTCCCTGATTCCTCCGTCTATCTCCCTGGCTATTGTCTCCACCTGTCCTTTCATTTTAAACTATGGGGAGGCATCCCAGCACAAATGTTTGATACAACCTGTACTCCACAAAACCAATAAGTTCACAACGACACTCAAAGTATACATGAAGAGTCGGCACACCTGAGCAACTTGCTGAAAGTTCACATCGATCGGTGCATCCAGATGGTCATGAACATGAAGCTCTCTGCCACCGATCACCGTCGGTAGATCAAGCATCCCACTCCATGGGACCTGAAGGAGTAGCGAAGCACAGACAGCTCCAACTCAACGTCAATCAATCACAGCAGTTTTATTGACAAACCAGAAGAGCAATGTCTGCAATACACACTCGGAGATCTTTTTTTTGTATACAAAGTCAGAGGCTCGTGGAAGAGCAATAACGCAGAACGGATTAGGGCACACCAAAACAGGTAGCAAGAGAAGGGGGAAACTCCAACAGCAGGGTTGAAGGACAAACAATGGGGGTGGTGAAGAATGAGAGGGTGGGGTAGAGTAGGATGCCCAGGGTGTTAAAAATATAAAGACACAAACTTTCAGGAAGAAGAGAAATGGACTAGAGGGGGTAGAAAACATCATGGTTTTGGATTGGAGATGATTTGAAATGGTGGTGAACAGCTGTCTTGAAGACCTGGAGGGAAGAATGACGTGGAAGAGAATGTGGAAGTTGGGTCCACAGGCAGGAAAAAAAAAAAAAAAAAAGAGGAACAAATGAGTGGAGATGAGCAGTGATCCTAGATTTAGGTCGTTTCAGCAGAATGGGGTTGATGGTGGACTACATTTGCCTTGCAGAAACCTGGGGGGGGGGGGGTGAAGCGGGGAGGTAGGAAATGCTGGCCGCTTAGCTAGTAGGCTTCGACTCTGTGCAGGGAGCCAAAGTTGAAGTTCCCCTGCTCGCCTCTACCTGGGAGGACTGGGGTTACAGCAAAAGAGACAGTTCACCACTACTTGAAAAGGAAAGGGTTACTGGTCATCTGATCTACCCCCCCTCCCCGAGATGGCCCCTAAGCTCGATCACTCGAGTGTGATGAACGTTGGTCGCACAAACACAAAGGTGGCTCCCACTCTGCGGCGGGCATTTTCAATGGAATATGCACAGGAGAGTTCAGTGCTGGAAAACGTATCATGATATATTTAAGCAATAGAGAAGGAACTGAAAGAGGAACAATATTAGCGACTGCAATAGCGAATGATAAATATATTTTATATAATAAATAACAAGAGGAGGAATTCCGATGCAACAAGGTGGAAGTGGTGTTTTTCATATGAACATACTGGGACCAACCATCCCCAACCACAGGTTGCAGATAGTGGAACAACCGTCAGATGTGAGGGTTAGCTGCATAAGCAGTCGGGGACAGCCTGGCGGTGATTGGTGAGGGTGAAGTGCATTAACTGGTGGAATGGTTATCCATACAAAATGATGCAATAATCATAATCTGGCGAGTCCGAGGTGCCATAAACCTCATCCCCCACTGTCTCATCTTGTGGGTTATTCATGGTCAGAGCAAGACGAGAAGGAAAACAATGATGGAACATCAATGGGCTGGAGAAGCTCATCATAGGGGTAGTGGAACCCTTGGTGGAGAAAATGCCATCAAAAAGGCAGACGAGCTAGTATCAGCCAATGGCAGCCATAAAACTACAGCATGGAAGAGGGTGGGTAGGCTTCGTCACTGAAGAGGTGGAAGGCATGTACCTCATCCAACAGATGACACTGCAGCCCGATTCTGCCCAAACCACTTTTGTACCACGTTTCCATGGTACAACTAAGCCTGGTGTTGGCTTCAACGGTAAAGGTGGCTGCTTTAAGACCTTACGGTCTTGAGTTTGAACCCCTATCGTTCTGCTGAATAACACCAGGTGGGTTGACTCAGCCGGTCATCCTTCCGAGGTCGGCAAAATGACTACCAACTTCCTGGAAACAGGGGGCACTAAATCAGCGGCACAGCTTGAGTACAGGTGATACCATAATGCTTTCAGGTGTGAGTTATGGGCCTTGTGTGTGGCTCAAACCCAAGCCTCGGTCGACGTACATGAGCTGCTGTTTTTAAATTGCAAAGAAAGAGATGAGTAAATACTGCGGAGTTTAACATTGACTTAATAAATAAGAAAGGAAAGCAATATCAATATCAGTCCCCCACATCCGTCATGTGTTTCATTAATAAGGAAAGCAATATCACATTGTCATCATTTGAGAGCAATCCAATCAACAGCCCTCCCTCCCCCTGCTCCTCCACACCCCCATTTGTAAATTTTTTTTTAACTATCGATTAAAATATCAATAAAAATCAATCAATTGCTGAGGGAGAGAAACAGTAAAGATGTGCCAACTTGTGCAAGCCCATCAGATGAGTTAAAGTAGCACATGGTTGCAGTTAACCTGAACCATGGTTGGATGGCAATGGCAAACCATCTAATGCAGTTGGTGCAAATTACAGCATTGCATGGCCCAAATAATGAACATTTTCATGTTCATCAGTGTCCTCTTTCCAGGGATTTGCTCACACAATCACAGCAGTGTGCTCTTTATCACAATGATAATAACGAGCGAATCGGTGACTTCTATTTCAGGACGAAGATTATTATCCTATTAATGAAGGTCCACATTGAAACTCAAAATCCAAAATCTAACCACAATGCATCACATGCATCAAGGTTCTCAACTGGATTTCTAAGTGAACACCTTACCTTCGAGTGCGATAAGTGGCATCGCACCTCAAACCAACCAGCCTCACCTTACGAAACGACTTGAAGTTGACAAAGCACTCGTCGCCAGCAGATGGAGGAATGACCGAACCAGGACAACCACTTCCATTGCTAACCACGAGGCGGCACAAGCGCACTTCCAGGAGTCCAATGGGCAGTTCAGAAACCAAAAATGCATCTGGCTCTTTTGTGCTCTGCACACGTGAACATTCAATATCAAAGGCTATAAAACTGGGAAAAGTACACAGAAATAATTTTTTTTCAAGTTGTTGCTGCAACGATCAGGAATATCTTGCAGTTCCATACCATGTCTCACTCCCAATTATTGCTGTTCGATGCTACGTTTATCCCCACCAAGAGTAGCCTGACACTTCCCTCTGCCAACACACGGTCTCGCAAGAGGCAATTGTTGGTACCGTCACATTTTTTTCATGGAAGAACTAAATTACTCAATTAAAATTAAACAAGGGGGGGGGAGGGGAAGACATAAAATGTCATATCCCCCATTGTTTTAGTAATTTTGCTGGATGGAGTTAAAGGGCGAGCCCATATTTATTTGTAACTAAAATGCTCGCCAGTCCACCAGTATGATATAAAGTTAGGTGCCATCGTGTACTTGTGCCAAGTTTGAACAAACTCGGACCATGCATGTCCGAGAAATGTTTGGGGACATGTTTAAGTCACAAAATGGCCACCAGTCTGCCATCTTGGATCTGACCTCGAAAAACATGACGTGCAAATGTAAGCCACCATTCATCAACTCCGCCACCGCCACCTGTGTTCATGATATCTCAAAAAGTTGTGGACGGATCCGGATGAAATTTTGTATACAGGTTCAGCATGCGACAAGGATGAACTGATTAGATTTTGGTAAAGATCCGGATCCGACTATGAAAATTTATAAGTGACTCTTCACCATTGAGAGACAAGGCTCAAAAACGATATATAACATGATATCTCAAAAATGTATTGGGCCAGATATATTCTCGTGGATCAGGCATTACAGGGCAGAGGTATGCGCTCCACCGAGTGCCCTTCTAGTTATCTGTGTGCCAAGTTTGAACAAGATCGATAAATGCATGTCTGAGAAATAGTTGAGGATGTGCTCACCACTGGGGTTTATTTTACAACTAAAATGACCGCCAGTCAGCCATCTTTGATCACATCGCAAAACAAAATGATGTGCATACTGTATGTATACCATTGTGTGTTGTCTTTGTGCCAAGTACAAAGAAAAATCGGTCCATACATGTCCAAGATATGGTTGCGTACGCATAAACACACAAAAATCGAGACCAAATCCATAAGCTCCCGTTTCTAACCAAGTCCAACGGGGGCTTATAAATACATAAATAACTGAAGCAGTACTCGGTAGAGCACATACCTCTGCTAAGCTGAATAGATCACGTTTTATATCCACTGATGGGCCGGATCTGCATCCGTACTTGAACCAAAATCTAATCGGTTTGTTCTTGGCACCGAACCAACTCATCCACTTAGTTTTGTCATAACTTATCCAAAACATTTTGAAATATTATGCTTGACTAGCATGGGTCGGCACGCTCCACACGCATCGCTGCAGAGGCAGAGACATCTTTGACCATGTCTGCTTTCTCTCGGAGTGAGGGAAGGGGGGGAGGGGGTGGTGGGTGTGGGTCCGTGGGAGTGATGGTGGATCAGGGGTTGTTTGGGAGATGGGGGAATGGTGGAGGGGGATGGTAGTGGTGGGGTGGGATTGGTGGGGAAAGTCAGCCAAATATATTTTGTGCTCTGACTGAATATATACTGCAAATCAGAAGTCAGAACCCAAGACGTATAAATAAAAATAAAAAGGAACTGAGCACAAATGTATATTTATTTTAAATAATCAGTTAGAGTTGGATGGCAAAGACAACAGATCAACAAAAACTGGACGGGAAAGTCGAACTGCCAGCCGTACAGAGCAGACGTGCCCCCAATACACCGCTTTTCTTGCTCTTCTATTCGGGTTTTTACGTCGGATATTTTCTTCTGCCCATATGTTGATCTCGATCTCAATAAATCAAGTCAAAGTAACAAGAAAACAAAACTAGAAGGGCACTCTGACATCACCAGATATGCCTCTGGCCACATTATTACATCATTATACGTACTTGCACCAAGTTTGATTTAAATCCCTGTGCTGAACCCAGATTCAAAATATTAAATAATTCTGGTTGGCAGACCATGTGTCCAATCAGGTTGAAAGTTCAAACATATATTCCCCATGGCTACTAAATCATAACTGTAACGTTTCATGTCGATTGATAAAGCGGTTAAAGAGAAATAATTATTTCAAGATTTTCATTCAATCCAATATGGCTGCCAGACCTTGTGACCTATTACATATTCATGAACACCCTGGTATCCCCAACGCTTGGGGAACATGTGGGTGAAGTTTCTCCTTGATAGTGTTGTAGATAGTAGAACAAGGACAAATGTGCCCAAGAGCCGTGTCCTAAAGGTTTTGTCTTCACCAGAAGAAAAACAAGAAGAGGAAGAAGAAGAATAAAAAAAAAAACACAACAACAACAACAACTTCCGATATTTCGTCACGTGCCGTCACATCACGTCCGTCATGGGCGATCTTCATTCATGACGAGAAAATGGTGTATTTACGAAATTACAGTATATTAAATGGAATCATCTTTAAATCGTAACATGAACTTTTCGAAACTTAAAAGCAAATCTCCGAATATATTTAAAAGTTGATGATAGACGCTCTCAAAAGGCACCCTCAATGCGAGGATGTGTACAGGTGTTTAGAATTCAAGGAGATCCGGATCCTGTATATAAAAGAGCTGCGTCCTAAAGGTTTTGGCTGAACAAGAAGAATAACAAGAAGAACAACGCCAAGCTCCCTTAGAGCAGCGTTCGCTACGCGAGACGCTGCTAAAAATCGTGCAAATTATAATACAAGCATCAAATTTGGCATTTCTGTTCTGCAGGGCTTTCTGATCAAATCTGCCCGATTGGCCATTTGAAAATCAAAATTTTGAAAAAAAAAAAAAAACCTTCCAAAAAATTTGAAGTTACAGCTGGCTGAAATTCTTAAAGCGCAAGTGAACATCCCAGACAGAGAACCAAGGGGATGCAGTCATCATTGATGGCTCAGCACTCATCAATGCCAACCTCCACACACTTCAAAGATGTTTGATGACTATGCTAAAGAAGACATCATCCCAAAGGTGGAATCCTATGGTGCCAGGTAAAAGAGGGTGCACGTAGTGTTTGATGTGTACAAGAAGCCAAGTCTGAAGTCCGAGGCAAGGAATCAGAAGAAGAGTGACAGGAACCAGTAAGAACCCAAGCAACTGGAGAAGCTTTCTTCGAGATGACAGCAACAAGACTGAGCTGTTTCACCTCCTTGCGGAAAAGATGTGTGAAGCACAGACAACAAGCACAGTCATAGTCACAAAAGGAAAAGATGCCATTAGCAACACAAGGAAGTCACTGGATGCTGTGTCTCCATGTTATCATGAAGAAGCTGACACTCGAATATTTGTACACGCCAGGGATGCAACGACGGATGGAAGCAAGTCCATTATCATTAAGGCCAATGACACGGACGTACTAGTCAGCAATATTTGTACTGCCATCCTTACAGGAACTAGGTCTTGAGAACATGTGGATTGCCTTTGGCCAAGGAGCCAAGTCACAATGGATTCCAGTCCATGAGGTAGTTTCTGCAATAGGGCCTGAGAAAGCGAGAGGGATCCCATAATTCCATGCGTTCACTGGATGTGACGTCGTGTCTGCCTTCCACGGTAAAGGGAAGAAAACTGCATGGCAGACTTGGAACATCTTTGATGATGTTTCTGAAACATTCACCAATCTCAGCCAGCATCCAACATTGATTCGTGATCTTGACTTTTTTGAAGTTTTTTTTTTTTTTGTTTTCGAAATTTTTCAAAATTTGGATTTTCAAATGGCCAATCGGGCAGATTTGATTAGAATCCCCTGGAGAACAAATGTGCCAAAATTGATGCTTGTATCATCATTTGCACGATTCCTCTCAAAAATTGCTGTTATCTGCCCCACTATGATCTGTCAAGACATTCTGAACAAGATTTTTGAAGGTATATTCTTCAAAATAACCATAGCTGCCACACCATGTGACCAAGGACATCATAAAGTGGAGAATGTTTTGCTCCTCTTGGATAGGCACTCAAACCTGTAAAGTTTCACCTCAATCTGTTCAACCTTTTTGGAGAAAAAGATTTTTGAAGGTTTTTATGTTAAAAAAGGCTGCCAAACCACGTGACTGATGACATCAATTCCCCCCCCCCCCCATAAAATTTAGGCCAAGATGGCCCTCAAAAAATTTCATACCGATCGGATAAACCATTCTACGTATGCAATTATGTCATAATAAAGCTACCTATGACATCAAAAAAACAAAATCACACTTTTTCCCATGGGGAGGACTTGCTACGTGGCAAGTTTCAATTTTCTCCATGGAGCGGTTTCAGAGATACAGAGGTCCAAAGTTTTTCTTTTTTCCAACATGGCTGCCATACCACATGACCTATGACATGCTAATTAGCATTAAAACATTCTAAATGAGTAGTCTCACCGATGGTGAAACATTTGTGTCAATGAGATAAGCGGTTGCGGAGAAAACAGAAAAAAATTAGCATGGATGGACGGACGGACCAAAAACAATGCCTCCAGCAACTTCGTCAACAGAGACATATTAGCGCTGATGAATACAGGTAAGTCACGAATGTGTTTCTTAGGTAATATATAAACAATGTGGCAGAATTTGTTAAAGAAAATTTGAACAAGAAGAAGAAGACGTTTTGGTCACAAATATACATACATAACCATATCGGTTTGCTCAATTATAAGATATCGTTTTGGGCCCATCTCTCAACAGCGAAGAATCACTTTAAAAATTCTAGTAGCCGGAACCGGATTGGGATCTTCACCAAAATCTAATCAGTTCGTCCTTGTCACACGCCCAAACTGTTCACCAAGTTTCATCCGAATCTGTCAACACCTTTTTGAGATATCCTGTCCACAGAGACAAACAGAGACAAAAAGACAGGGGTAAAAACATAACCTGCGGCCACCTTTGTTGGCGGAGGTAAATAGGCAAAGACAAGCAAATCATCATGGCGATCATTGAGGAACACAGATCCACCACACAACAATTTTTTGTTTTTTTAACTCATGACAATCAGCTCTTTGTGGATGAGAGGACAAACACATTGACAGTGGGTACATTATGGAAGCCATCTTCAAACTCCTCTTTCTTAACCTTCTTTGCAGGCAGAGTTTTCTGTGTAGTTTCATGCAGAGCCTGAAAAAAACGAAAGAAAAAAAAACAAACAGAAAGTCGAACTTGACATTAATGCGTGCGTCGATGGATATGCCTCCACCCACGTTCAATGTCAACTCACTGTTACGTGTGATCTAAATTAAAGGTCACATGAAACTAGAACGGCACTCTTAGATGTCGACTGGTATGCCTCCGCCCACATTCATACGTCATAATATATACTTGTACCAAGTTTTATTTAAATCCCTTCCGCTGTTCTCCAATATCACATTTTTACCTGACATGACCCTTTGACATCTTGACCCCATAATCTAATGAGTTTATGCACACATCATTATACATACTTGTACCAAATTTGACTGAGATCCTTTCAGCCATTCTTAAGTTATCAGGATAACGTGTACCTATCACAGACTCTGACCTTTGACCTCTTGATGCTGCCATTTAATCAGTTCATCTTTGCATCACACTGTACACTTATACCAAGGTTGGTCAAAATCCCATCGCTGGTTCACAAGTTAGCACGGTCACATAATTTTGCCCATGACCTCGAATCTTGGACATAATGACCCCAAAATATAATCAGATTATCTTTGTGTCATTATACCTACTGCTACCAAATTTGAACAAAGTCCGTTCCATGGGTCTTTCAACATCGCAATAACGACATTTAACACAGACGTATGAAAGGACAACCCAAAAACATAATGTCTCCAACGACTTCGTCTGTGGAGGAATAAAAACTAGAAAGCATGTGAAAATGAAAAGCCCATCTGATTCCGCTTTGTATTCGAACTTGTTATTCCATATGCTACAAATGATGAAAAAAAAGCTAAAAACTAGAAGGGAACTTGGTAGAGCACGTCCGCCGTCCACCCAGACCTGGATTCAGATCTTCACAAAATCAAATCAATTCGTCCTTGTCACACACTGAAACTGTCCACAACTTCATGAGATGAGATATCGTGCTATATATCGTTTTTGGCCCTATCTCTCAATGGTAAAGAATTACTTTTAAAATAAAATTTTTTTTTTTAATTCTCGTATCCAGATCCGTAGCCGGATCTTCACCACAATCGAATCAATTCATCCTTGGCACACACCCAACCTGTCCACCACATTTCATCCGAAACCATCCCCAACGTTTTTGAGATATCTCACACACAAGCAAACAAACAACAAACAAACAAGCAGTCATAGACTGGTACTTACGAAATCGTCAACTTGACCTCTGACCTTGTCTAATAAAAGCTGTCTCAAGAGAAGGTAGTGACGCAAACCAGAAGTTTCTACGATGACTCTGTATCAAACCATCAAAAATCGTAACGTCGACCGAAGCAAAAATCTCCATTTCTGCACGCAATTAAACCTTAACGTAACTCAACGACGCGTCTGCTCGAGCGCACTGCATCATGGGACGACCCATGACGCGCCGAGTGAAATATTTGTTATACAATCTTAAAACGTCTCCAAAACATCCGATTTTTACCAGAATTTCGACAACCGAGTTTTAAGCGTCCTAAGCGATCGCAAAAACCGAAGACAAAATTAAAATGGAAGTTAAAATGAACTCGTAACGTCGACCGAAGCAAAAATACTCCATTTCTCCACGTGAATTTACGGAGTTATGTTTGACCTCACTGTGACCTTGACCTTTGACCGATTTTGACCAAAATCTAATCAGCACTAGCCATCACCCTCCTGAATCACGTGGTGTAATTTGACATTGGTAGCTTCTTCCGTTCTCGAGTTATCGTGCCTACAAACAAACAAACAAGCAGTCATAGACTGGTACTTAAGAAATCGTCAACTTGACCTCTGACCTTGTCTAATAAAAGCTGTCTCTCGAGAAGGTAGCGACGCAAACTCGAAGTTTCTACGATGATTCTGTACCAAACCATCAAAAATCGAATGTTTTGGATGTTTGACCTCACCGTGACCTTGACCTTTGACCGATTTTGACCAAAATCTAAGCAGTGCTAGCCACCTCCCTCCTGAATCACATGGTGTAATTTGACATTAGTAGCTTCTTCCGTTCTCGAGTTATCATTTTTTGGATGTTTTACCTCACTGTGACCTTGACCTTTGACCGATTTTTACCAAAATATAATCAGCACTAGCCATCACCCTCCTGAATCACGTGGTGTAATTTGACATTGGTAGCTTCTTCCGTTCTCGAGTTATCTGTGCCAAACCATCAAAAATCGGATATTTGACCTCACTGTGACCTTGACCTTTGACCGATTTCGACCAAAATCTAATCAGCACTTGCCATCACCCTCCTGAATCACATGGTGTAATTTGACATTGGTAACTTCTTCCGTTCTCGAGTTATCGTGCCTACAAACAAACAAACAAACAAGCAGTCATAGACTGGTACTTACGAAATCGTCAACTTGACCTCTGACCTTGTCTAATAAAAGCATGAATCAGTCAGAAGCCCAAGGTGAGCTTGAATTCTGAATTCATTGTGGTCTACGATTTTACACTGTGGTTTACAGATAGAGTCCCAGACAAAAACTAGATTTCTTATAAAAATTCCATTTTTTTGTTTTTATTTTTAAAAAAAGTGATTCAGTACCAGCAGGATATGCCAAATAATAGGTGTATTACTTTTCAGAAGAATCCGATTAAAGACATATATATATATATATATACACACACACACACACACACACACACACACACACACACACACACACACACACACACACACACACACACACACACACACACACACACACACACACACAAACACACACACACACAAACACACACACAAACACACACACAAACACACACACACACAGTTATTCATCGCTGTTCCAGAATTTCGACAAACGAGTTTTAAGCGTCCTAAGCGATCGCAAAAACCAAAGACAAAATTAAAATTGAAGTTAAAACGAACTCGTAACGTCGAGCGAAGCAAAATACTCCATTTCTCCACATTAATTTACGGAATTATATTTGACCTCACTGTGACCTTGACCTTTGACCGATTTTGACCAAAATCTAATCAGCACTAGCCATCACCCGCCTGAATCACGTGGTGTAATTTGACATTGGTAGCTTCTTCCGTTCTCGAGTTATCGTGCCTACAAACAAACAAACAAACAAACAGAAACGGAAGTCATCAATATACTTACGAAATCTTTAGATTTCGTAAGTAACAAACAGAAACGGAAGTCATCAATATACTTACGAAATCTTTAGATTTCGTAAGTAACAAACAGAAACGGAAGGCATCAATATACTTACGAAATCTTTAGATTTCGTAAGTAACAAACAGAAACGGAAGTCATCAATATACTTACGAAATCTTTAGATTTCGTAAGTAACAAACATAAACTGAAGGCATCAATATACTTACGAAATCTTTAGATTTCGTAAGTAACAAACAGAAACGGAAGTCATCAATATACTTACGAAATCTTTAGATTTCGTAAGTAACAAACAGAAACTGAAGGCATCAATATACTTACGAAATCTTTAGATTTCGGAAGTAACAAGCAGTCATAGACTGGTACTTACGAAATCGTCAACTTGACCTCTGACCTTGTCATAAAAGCTGTCTCGAGTGAAGGTAGCGACGCAAACAAGAAGTTTCTACGATGATTCTGTACCAAACCATCAAAAATCGAATGTTTTGGATGTTTAACCTCACTGTGACCTTGATCTTTGACCGATTTTGACCAAAATCTAATCAGCGCCAGCCACCTCCCTCCTGAATCAGGTGGTGTAATTTGACATTGGTAGATTCTTCCGTTCTCGAGTTATCTGTACCAAACCATCAAAAAAATCGAATATTTGACCTCACTGTGACCTTGACCTTTGACCGATTTTGACCAAAATCTAATCAGCACTAGCCATCACCCTCCTGAATCACGTGGTGAAATTTGACATTGGTAGCTTCTTCCGTTCTCGACTTATCTTGCCTACAAACAAACAAACAAGCAGTCATAGACTGGTACTTACGAAATCGTCAACTTGACCTCTGACCTTGTCAAATAAAACCTGTCTCTCGAGAAGGTAGCGACGCAAACTAGAAGTTTCTACGATGATTCTGTACCAAACCATCAAAAATCGAATGTTTTGGATGTTTGGCCTCACTGTGACCTTGACCTTTGACTGATTTTGACCAATATCTAATCAGCGCGAGCCACCGCCCTCCTGAATCACGTGGTGTAATTTGACATTGGTAGCTTCTTCCCTTCTCAAGTTATCATTTTTTGGATGTTTGACCTCACTGTGACCTTGACCTTTGACCAATATCTAATCAGCACTAGCCATCACCCTCCTGAATCACGTGGTGTAATTTGACATTGGTAGCTTCTTCCGTTCTAGAGTTATCGTGCCTACAAACAAACAAACAAACAGAAACGGAAGTCAACAATATACTTTCAAAATCTTTAGATTTTGGAAGTAACAAGCAGTCATAGACTGGTACTTAAGAAATCGTCAACTTGACCTATGACCTTGTCTAATAAAAGCTGTCTTGAGAGAAGGTAGCGACGCAAACCAGAAGTTTCTACGATGATTCTGTACCAAACCATCAAAAATCGAATGTTTTGGATGTTTGACCTCACCGTGACCTTTGACCGATTTTGACCAATATCTAATCATTGCTGGCCACCACCCTCCTGAATCACGTGGTGTAATTTGACATTGGTAGCTTCTTCCCTTCTCAAGTTATCATTTTTTGGATGTTTGACCTCACTGTGACCTTGACCTTTGACCAATATCTAATCAGCACTAGCCATCACCCTCCTGAATCACGTGGTGTAATTTGACATTGGTAGCTTCTTCCATTCGAGTTATCGTGCCTACAAACAAACAAACAAACAGAAACGGAAGGCATCAATATACTTATGAAATCTTTAGATTTCGTAAGTAACAAACAAACAGAAACGGAAGTCATCAATATACTTACGAAATCTTTAGATTTTGTAAGTAACAAGCAGAAAGGGAAGTCATCAATATACTTTCGAAATCTTTAGATTTCGTAAGTAACAAACACACAAACAAACAAACAAACAGAAACGGAACTGATCAATATCCTTACGAAATCTTTAGATTTCTTTATCTTTAGAATAAATCTTTAGATTTCGTTAGTAACAAACAAACACATAGATGGGGATAAAAATATCATCTCCTTCCACCTTTGGTGGGAGGAGGTAAAAATCCCCCCCAAAAATTGACTATTTCAGGTGACTTTGACCTTTCAACCTCAAAACAATCTGCTTACAGCATTTTATTGATAAACCAATTCAGTAGCCTAATTTGCAAACCCTGTTCAAATTTAAAGTCAATCGGATGAAAATAGACGATTTAATTCAACGTTGACCTTTTGATTTAAAAATAAATAAATTAATAAAATGACTTCCATCTTTGATGAGTGAACCAATTCAGTGATGGCCAATATACAAATTCTTAACATTTCAGGTAATTTGGATGAAAATTGACGATTTTATGTGACGTTGACCTTTGACCAGATTATCAATTTGTCTTCTCCATATTCTCTAAATAAAGCTTTGTTGAAAATTTTATGCCAAAAGCTCAAAAAAAAAAAAGAGTTAAGGCTCGAACAGACAGACAGACAGACATGCGATTCCAAATGACATGACCTTTGACATGTTCAATCAATAAAGTTGAATCAGTTCATTTTTGTATCACAGTCCATAAGTGAAAGTATGCTGGAACACGCAAGTATGGTTGAAATCTCTTGAGTGGTTGATATTGCAGTGAAAGATTTTCAATTAAAGGGAGCTTGACTATATGAACCCAAAATGTAATCAGTTTATCTTGATATTACAGTCCACAGTTATGCCAATTTCATCAAAATCCCTTCAGCGGTTCACAAGTTATAGAGCTAACGAAAATCTGCTACTTTCAGCTAAAGGTCACATGACCTTTGACGCAAAAATCGAATCAGTTCATCTTTGCATTGTAATACACCTTTGTACCAAGTTTGTCAAAAAATCCCTTCAGTGGTTCCACAAGTTATCACGGGAACAAAAATTGATCATGGACGAACGGGGAGGTATTTAAAAAGAAAAAGAAAAATGCACATGCATGCGCACACACGCAGACTGTGCAAGGACGACACACACACACACACACACACACACACACACACACACACACACACACACACACACACACACACACACACACACACACACACACACACACACACACACACGGTCAAAGAGAAGAGAATGATATACACAGAGGCCGAGATGCACACATGCACACCAAAGCAACTTCCAGGCACACAACACATATCAGGTACTAGATCACCTTATCATGGGGCTACAAAGCCACTACCCAATGTAATCACCATAATAACGCTGTTATAATGATATTGTAGAAAAAAAAGCCAACATACCAATTACATAACTGCTCAAAAACAAATAAATAAATAATATATATAAAAATAAAAACGTTTATTTTTTCTGAACGTCTCAGTCAAACATGCAAAATGAAACTTTGTGAGGACCATTGGAAACCTCAAATCGTTTGAGCAAAGTTATTTGTAGCATTTCAGAGAGATTCTCTTACAAACCTGGCAATCAGAAGAATCCTCTTTCTTTTCCATTTTGATAGTAGCGGAGATCAGGGAGCACCTTCTTTTGTCAGCCTCGGCATCCATTCCCTACACACGAAGAGAAAAGTCCATGTTACCACAAACTACTCCCACAAATTGTACTGAAACAGTAAGATGTTGGGTTTCTAAAGGAAAGCCTCTTTGGACAAAGTAAAGACTTCAGCATGACCAGGTGATCAGAGAAATGCTACCTGTAAAGGTATGTTGAGAAAGTACTGTTCATTCCTGCAAACAAGCACAAAGCCAACCATACCAATGTTAGGTCCTTTACCTCAGTATTCTGAAAATATTTTTTGTCTTCATGCCCCCCATCAGAGGCTTTAGCAGGTACCCAATCAGCCACCTGCTCTCTTTGGTCATCCCTGGTATCCACATTTACTCTTCCTCTTCCGTCCTGCACTGCTCTCGGAGAATGCGGACGCTTGATTCCTGCAGTCGAAAGGATGGGGGAGGGTGGGGGTTGAGGGGGGTGAGATGAAGCATCACTTGAACCACTTCACAATCACTCAGGTCAGACTTCAACGGCCTGCTTACACTAAGTTACCGATCTGTGGACGAGTCGAGATGCATTCGTTTCATGTGCACCATGTGGCTGCTGGAAGCACATCTGTGCCACTGATGCTGTCCTCCATTCGGTTAGTCCCTCTCACTAATGTCATACAAGCAAGGTGATTCATCAACTTGTATGCTATCCCTCGGCTGGACATTAAACGGGAATCACGTCTGCCAAAAATTGTTGATGGACGTTAAACATCCCACGGTGTCCTTCGTGAAGAGTAGGTGAGCTATCGCCAGCACCCTGAACAAATTACAAATTCCTGCCCAAACCAGCAGAGACACAGCCATGCCCTCAGCCAATGACAACTCTGCAGCCTTGTGCTGCGTACAAATAGAGAAGACCAATGTCATAAAAGGCACATGATAACGGATTTGTAACTTACATTAGGGTGGTCCTTATTTTTGAAGTTCAAATGTTGAAACAATCTCACCCCCTAATTTTGTTCCAATATTCCAACAAATAATTCACAACAAATTTTACCCACATACATTACCTTCAGAAAGTGTTCACACCCCTCGACTTTTGTCACATTTTTTGGTGTTACAGCCTGAATTTAAAATGGATTAAATTAAAAAAAAAATTGTCACCGATCAAAATACCCCATAATGACAAAGAGAAAACATGCGTTTAGAAATTTCTACAAATCAATTAAAAATGATAAACCAATGTCACCCGCAGGGTGACCCGTATCTTGCCAAAAGGTGACCACGTGTGACTTCTTTAAGGTCACACTGAGGTGAACAGAGCTGCTATCCACCAGGAGCAACTCCTTGAGGAACATCTGCCTACGAGAGATTCCGATGAGAATCGTTCTACAGAGTAACCATGAAAAATATGTGTTTGCCTCATAACGTCACCAAATGACGTCATAATGTCTCAAGCTTGGCATATCTCGAAAGCACTCATCGAGGTGTTCAATTTGAGGTACTACACGATATGGTTCCTAAAACTTGAAAATTTGACCTTAGGCGCTAACCATGAAGGTCAAGGTCAAGGTCAATCGCCACCAAAAACTAATCAGCTGAGCGCCAGACCATATACTACATTCCCATAAAGTTTGGAGACGATTCAATTAAAATTACTCAAAAAAATAAGGGTTTCGTCGACTCCCCTGATTTGTGACAAAGTGACCTTGACCTTTGACCTTCAAAATTTTGTGCACTGAAAGGGACCTCTATAGGCCTCTGATATGCGAAGTTACAAAAATTTCCAATGATAACTGTGCTCTGCAAAATTTTTTATACGTGATTACAGACAAACAAAAAAAATAATAATAAATAAATAAATAAAATAATAAAACATACAAGCTGACTAACATATCTTGCAAAAACTTCGTTTTGGCAAGATAAAAAGCTGAAAAGTTTTGAGTCAATGAGTATTCAACCCCTTTGCTATGCCACTCCAAATGGAGCTCAGGAGCATCCAATTTCCTTTGATCATCCTTGAGATGTCTCCACAACTTGATTGGAGTCCACCTGTGGCCAACTCAATTGATTGGACATGATTTAGAAAGAAACGCACCTTTCTGTATAAGGTCCCACAGATGATAGTGCATGTTCAAGCAGAAACAACACCTTGAAGTCCAAGGAACTGTCCGTACAATTCCGAGATAGAATTGTGAGGAGGCATAGATCTGGGGAACGGTATAAAACGATTTCCAGAGTGTTAAAGGTTCCCAAGAGCACAGTGAGCTCCATATGTAGAAAATAGAAAGAATATGAAACGACCCAGACTCTTCCTTGAGCTGGCTGTCCCACCAAACTGAGCAACTGCGCAAGAAGAATCTTGGTCAGGGAGGTGACCAAGAAACCAATGACCACTCTGACAGAGATATAGAGTTCCTTGGCTGAGAAGGGAGAAACTGCCAGTAGGCCAACACTCTCTGCAGCACTTCAAAATCTGAGAGCATGAGGCAAAAGATTCTGTCGTCTGATGAGACGAAAACTGAACTCTTTCACCTGAATGCAAAGCGCCACGTCTGCCAGAAACCAAGCACAGCTCATCACCCAACTAACACCGTCCCGACACTGAAGCATTGTGGTGGCAGCATCATGCTCTGGGGATGCTTTTCAGAGGCAGGGACTGCGAGACTTGTGAGGATAGAGTGAACAATGAATGGAACCAAATACAGCAAATCCTTGAGGAGAACCTGCTTCAGAGTACAAAAGACCTTAAACTGCAGCGAAGATTTATGTTCCAACAGGACAACGACCCCAAGCATAAAGCCAAAGCAACAGTGGAATGGCTTCAGAACCATACGTGAAGGTCCTTGAGTGGCCCAGCCAAAGCTTAGACTTGAATCCCATTGAGAATCTGTGTAAAGACTTGAAGGATGCTGTTCACTGATGCATCTAACTTAATAGAGCTTGAGAAAATGTGCAAGGAAGAATGGGAGAAACTCCCCAAATCCAGATGAGAGAAGCTGACACACACATACCCAAAAGAGTCAAAGCTGCATTCACTGCCAAAGAAGCTTCCACAAAGTATTGGCTCAGGGATCTGAATACTTATTGACACAAGATCAGATTTTCATTTTTAATTAATTTGTAGAAATTTCTAAAAAACATGTTTTCACTTTGTCATGATGGGGTATTTTGTGTATATCGATGACAACTTTTAAAAAAAAATAATTTAATCCATTTTAAATTCAGACTAACAGCAGAATGTGACAAAAGTCAAGGGGTGTGAATACTTTCTGAAGGCACTGTAGATTAACAATTAGGAGTTGCTCAATGAAGTTGAAGATTTACCTTGTGGCTCACATTGGAGGTGAACCTTTTGGTGACATTCCTGCATGCTAACTGCAATTTATTGTGCCTGGAGTCTCACATCATGCAATATGGATAACCAAGGCACTATATGCCCTCAAGATCTGGATGTTTAGGAGACAGTTTAAGCTCACTAACCATGAGGAAAGAAGACTTCGTGACATCTACATCTTTGTTGTTCCCAGTCTACCTTCGGACATGGTTGACTACTACTCAGGCCATTTATGTGAGGAGCAATAACCTTAACTTCCCACAACATATTATTAAGTATGAGAAGGTGAATTCTGCCCTTTCTAGATTTGTTGGACATCTGTAGTATCTCAATGAGGAGCTCACTGGTTTGTCGTTTTTTGATCCAGCCGTATCAACAGTCAAAACAAGCAAAACAGACACACGCAGAAAGACACAGACACTTCACCAACACCACACACACTCAAACCGTCACCACCCCCTCCCCACCCTCCACCAAAGCCTCAACTTGCCCTCAGAAAAGCCTACCCAAACCACCTATCCTGCACCCTCCCTCCCATCACTAACTGTGTCAACCTCAAACATCCAGGGGATCTGCTCCAACATGACAGATCTCTCAATCCAGCCCACTGCTAATAAACAGGATCCCTCCTCCCACAGAATGTCCCTGACGACTTAGTATCTCTCCCCGGTTGTTGTCTCCTCTGATTTGATCGACCTGAACCATGCCCTGGCGGCAAAGTTGCACTTTACATCAATAACTTAATTTCCCACAGCCCTTGTACTGATCTTACACCTCCGAACCACCAGGAGTACCTCGAGCTGCAACTTCCCCTCCACCTCACACCTCTTGTTCATCTGTGTTGCACCATCACCGAACAGGGACAATTCCATACCATATACACTACCGGTCAAAAGTTTTAGAGCATCCCCATTTTTCCAGTTTTTACTGAAATTTAATCAGTTCAAGTCCAGTGAATAACCTGAAATGGTACAAAGCTAAGCGGTAAACTGCCAGAGGTTAAAATAAAAAGTTTAGGCTACCAAATACTGAAAAATAATGCAGATTTCAGAGTTGTTAAAAAAGGCCCTTTTCAGGGAACAAGTAATGGGTTAGTAACTGCAGCTGTTCTGCAGGAATGGAAGTAAATTAAGCCTTGAAAATTGATACAAACAATTCCTCCAGGTGTCCCAACTTTTGTTGATTTCTTACAAACCCTGTCTGTATAAAAGCAGTGTTGGAACAGACTGTTGCTACACACTCTGAAGCTTTATTTGGACAAAATTGCACTGCAGGAAGTAGTATATTGCTATCATAATGGCGAGAAAAAGGCAATTAACAAAGGAAGACAGACAGAACAATATAACCCTTAAAAATGTAGGTCTTTCCTTTGGAGAAATTGCAAAGAGCAAAGGTGTCAGTGAGTACAGTTTCCTACACCATCAAAAGGCACTTGGAAACTGGAGGAAACTGTGTTGTGGCTTTGGGTCTTCCAGACCTCTTCCTGTCAATCAGAAGACAAGTTTCTCAGAGTCAACAGCTTGCATGATCGGCGGCTCACAGGACAGCAGCTTCAAGCACAGCTTAACACTGGTCGAAGTAAGGAAGTCTCAGTTTCAACTGTGAAGAGAAGACTTCGAGCTGCCGGTTTGACAGGTCGAGTGGCAGTAAGAAAGCCATTGCTAAAAAGGCAAAATAAGAAAAAGAGGTTTGTCTGGGCCATGAAGCACCGCCAGTGGACTACTGAAAACTGGAAGGTCTTATGGACCGATGAATCAAAATTTGGAATCTTCGGTTCATCACGCAAGGTTTTTGTACGCCGTCGAGTAGGCAAAAGGATGGTTCCTCAGTGTGTGACACCAACTGTCAAACATGGAGGAGGAAGCGTGATGATCTGGGGCTCTTTTATTGGATCCAGAGTCGGCGACTTGCACAGAGTGACTGGCACCCTGAACCAAAAGGGCGACCACAGCATTTTGCAGCATCATGCAACACCCTCTGGTCTACGCCGAGTTGGGCAGGAGTTCATCCTACAGCAAGATAACGACCAAAAACATACCTCCAGGCTATGTCAGAACTACCTCAGAAGAAAAGAACAAGATGGTAGGATTCAAATCATGGAATGGCCAGCACAGTCTCCAGACTTAAACCCCATCGAGCTGGTTTGGGATGAACTGGACAGAAGGGTGAAAGCAAAGCAACCTACAAGTGCAACACATTTATGGGAACTTCTGCAACAGTGTTGAGAAGAACTTTCCGAACAATATTTGATTTCCATTGCAGAAAGAATGCCATAAGTATGTTCGGCTGTTATATCTGCAAAATGTGGCTACTTTGATGAGTAAAAATTTTTAATTATATTTTGTTCAACAAAACTATTCCATTGATTTCTTTGTTATCTGCAATTGTTTATTTGCTCTATGCCTTAATTTCAGAATACATTGAAACATTAAACTGCTTAAATTTCAGTAGAAACTGGAAAATGGGGGTGTTCTAAAACTTTTGATCGGTAGTGTACATCTCTTTCAGACAATGTGGACAAACTTTTAACCACTCATCCCAACTTTCTCTTCCTCGTATGTGGCGATTTAAGTTGTCACCATGCAACTTGGATAGGTGTTGGTACCTCTCTCACCAGCCATTGCACTTCTGTGACTCCATGGGATTGACTCGATCTGTAAACTTTCCCACCCAGATTTCTCCCAATGGCAAATCTTCCCTTCTGGACTTAGTGATGACTAACTTTCCTGCAAATGTCTCCTGCTCTTCCTCTGCTCCAATTGGTTCATCTAATTATGTGCTTGTGAAAGTCAACATCTCTCTGGCTATTCTCAGTCTAACTGCCTCAATGTCGGCAAGTCTAGCAATTCACTCAGGCAGATTGGCAGGGACTGCAAGCAGCCACCTCTCTTCAGGACTGGTCTCCCATATCAACTGCACCTGATGTTAACTCAGCCTGAGAATTCTTCCACAGAAACCTGATCTCTCTCATGCACAGATTCATCCCATCTGGTCTTCAATTATCCTACCCTTCTTCCCACCCATGGTACACTGAATCCTCTGGTGAGGCAGTTTCTCTGAAACAACTTCCCTTCTCTTTCTGGAAGGCAAATCCGACCGAAGACAATCTTAGTGCATTCAAAAAAGTCTGCAGCAAGTGTGTGTTCACTCTCAGGAGGGCCAGAACACATCTGTTTAACCTCATGAATGAACTTTCAAACTTGTCTCCCTCCTCTAAAACATGGTGGTGCCTTATTAAATCTGTCTCTGGTGCATGTTCCCCTTCCATTCCCTCCCTCTTCAAATGGCACCACAACCGACTCCACTCGTGAGAAGGCTGAATGCCTCAATTCTGCGTTTGCTTCCAAATCTTGTGTCCAAAATTCCTTTCTTCCATATCCATCCTTCCCGATCGTACCCAGCTGCTCCTGTACTCTATCTTTTGCACCTGAAAATGTGGAGAAGGTTCTTTCATCCCTCGACTACGACTCTGCAACTGGACCAAACGGCATAAGCTCACTTGCCCTAACATACTGCTCCGCTGCTCTTTCCCATCCTCTCTCTGCCCTTTTCTCCCTGTCATTTGTGTCAAGTCATCTTCCATCTGCTCAGAAACCCACCAACATCACTGCATTCCATTAAAAAGGTGCAAAAACTGATCCCCTTAACAACAGACCCATTAGCTTACATCCAATCGTAAGCAAGGTCATGGAATCCATCATCGCAGTTGACATGAAATCCTTCCTTTTCTCCAACAACCTCATCTCAGATCACCAATTTGGTTTCAGACCAGGTCATTCCACCTTGGACATGCTGCTTCTACTCACACAACAATGGATGGATGACCTAAGTGTCAGACATGAGATCAGGGATGTCTTTCTGGACATATCACATGCTTTTGATACAGTTTGGCATCCGGCCTTACTCTCCAAACTTTGTGCCTATGGCATCGAAGGCTAGCTCCACATATGGCTTACTGACTTCCTCTACTCTCATGACCAACGTGTGGCACTCAACAAAATCCTTTCACCTCCGTTCCCTGTTAACACCGGGAAATCAAGGTCTTAAAGTTTATTGGAATCTCCCACAATGAAGTTTAGTCTATGATAGGTCAGGTGTCTCTCCGTCTTCTCCCGCCTCCTTTCTGGTCTTCCAGCCTCTGCCCTTTCCACGCTTTGTCCCCCTCACCACCTCCCCCCCCTCCCACCTCCAGGTTTCTGTAAGGCACACAAAGTCTACCATAGACCCCCTTCTGGTGAAACTACGAAAAACTAGGATCACTGCTCACCTCCACACATTTGTTTCCCCCCCTTTCCATGCTTGTGGAACCAACTTCCACATCCTTTTCAATCTCATTCTTCCCTCCAGGTCTTCAAGACAACTGTTCATCACCATCTCAGATCATCCCCAATCCAAAACCATGATCTTTTCTTCCCGAGTTAACATCCCCAGCTGACCCTACTAATCCCTCCTCCTTCCAAATTTCTTGATTTCACTCCTGAGAGTTTCCTTCTGTATCCACATTGTCAACCCATGAATCCACTCCTGCTCCTCATTCCTCTCCACATCCATTGTTTGTCCAAGTCTGCCACAATCTTGATCTTCAACTCCCCCTCTCTTATGTTGGCATTTCAACCCTCTCTACTGTTCCTTTCTATCCTGTTGTGTCCTGATCCGTTCAGTACACCAATTTTAGCTCTTCCATGAGCCTCAGTATGCAAACAAATACAATGATAATAATAATAATGCCAATTTTATTCATATAGCACATTTTGCCAATAGATAAAGCTCCAAAGTGCAACTGGCTGAATATCAGGAAATCTGAGGACATGTCAATGGAAGATTTAGTCTTGAAGAACACAATGGACTTGATCAAGTGTCGAGAAATTTCAACTGGTTTTCTGGATTCTGACCTCGAGTCATGGGAGCTCAAATAATTACAGGGTGACACTACAGACAGTTGAACAATTAAATAACAATGATAAAAGGTGTGTGGCCATTATTGACAAGTATAATGCCAAAACAAAGGAAGAACAACAGAAACAATTAATCCTTCAAGTTGTACAGGACCAGAGAAGCGCTTCCCTAACAAAAAGGAAACAATATCAATGCAAAAATGAATAACCATGTCAGGCCACCAGAAGCAGGCCACAGCTGTCCTGAACCTCACCCTTAGTTTAACCATCTCTAAATATGGTCCAAAATAGGCTGGCAGGATGACCGAGAGGTACGCATACTCGCCACTAAGCTGTCTAGGCTGGGTTTGAATCTCAGCCCAGCTTTCAACCCCCATCCTGGTGTTTCGCAGGCACGGCGATTTATCAATATGTGTGCCTCGGATGGACAATAACCTTGGTATCCTGTCTGCCAACATTCGTTGGTGGACGTGAACGACCCCACAGTTTCCTTCGTGAAGAGAAGAGAGAAGAGTGTGTCTATACACATATATATATAAAAAATATAATATTACATAATATAATGTTCACCGCCATTGATGCAGCGCATATGTCACCTTAACACGTTACATAAGTTCTTCATGCCTGTTGTTTGTGTCCTTTATGACATCACTAAAAACAGTAACCTTCCTGTTTGGAATGATTTTAAATTTTGTTTGACTACCAGACAGGCAGAAAGAGTAAAATAATTACCTCTCTCCTCTCTGTGCATGTGTGATCGGGACAAATTCAGTGACAAAGTACTGCTAACCTTCAGGTTCGTTTTCTGATTCATGTTCAAAATATAACATTCAATTGAAATAAGTTGTTCCTCGATCATAAACTCACATTTGTGGACAGACAGGACAGACAAAGTGGACCGATGGCTTAACCCAACTTTTTGCTTCAAGCACACGGGGTAATAAAATACTTTCTCTTTCCTAAAATATTGCGAGAACACTATGATCTTGTAAGGTTAAAATGAAAGTCGATACATGAGGAAATACAAGCCGTTTACATGTGATGCAAGTCCGAGAAACAATCTCGTCTAAGAATTTAATAGAATCCTATGTCAGTGCCTCAAGACTATCACGGTAGCCATTCAGGCGGAGTCGGCTTGAACTCCAATGCCAAATTGGAAACGAGCTTACAGTGAGCGGTTTTCAAAATCAGGTGGGAACAAATTCTCAGGTAAATGACAAACATGGAAATTAAATCCATTTAGGTAGTATCACCTGTATATTTAACAACTATCAACAAGAGGTTTTCACATTTTGGGCTCGTTTTATGACGAGTGAGCCTGCACACAGATCAACTTTCATCCAAATCATTCTTTCTCAGATCTAATATAGTATATACACTCCAGACAGATTCTGCAGTTAAAAAGATCTTTCTGGCTTTTTGCAATCATGAAATTGGAACAAAGTTGTCCAACTTAACTATAACTGTTGAATAATCCAAAAGTTAGATGTCGTATTTACAGCCACAGCAAGTTTGGTTTCAAGGTTACATTTGCAGCATTTCTCTCAGGCCTTGCAACACATCTCAGCTTACGGGCTCAACGAGTGTACCCGAGCAGCCTTGTTCACCTTAGGATCTGGCTTATCACCCCTTTTGAAACGGCGAGTCGAGCCCGTGGTCTGGAATGCATCGTAAGACCTACTAACTCAATGAGAACGCCTGAACAGAGTTAAGCACAGTTTGACAAAATTATCGAATTTAAGCTTCACATTTTAAAGTCCAATTTAACCACAAATTGGTTTTACACCATGAATGTGAATCATGTCAAAGATAGCCACGGCAGTTCCTGAGGGCTTTTGTCTGCACCTAGCTCAAACACAATCCAAACTGCTAATTATGTGTACCACAGCGAGACTCTGCATTGATAAATGCAGTCTTCCTCTTCACGAAATGCATGCACAAACTCCTCTAAGAGCAATAATTAAATCACTCAAGAAAATTTTTTTTTTGAAAAATAAGAGCATCCTGACCTCGTGCTGAATCTGTCCATTTCGTGCCAAGTTCCACTGAATCTGCACGCATCGTATCAGTGTCTCTCCGATGCTTGCTCAGCGAGGACATCTCATCATCTTCACGCGACCTGTTCAACACAATCCTAAATTGTGTGAATAAATTATTTTAACAACGTAGCAGGACGGCAAGAATGGGCATCTCCTCTTCATAACTAATCTAGCTCATGCATGTAATCTTATATCAATGTTAAAAGTCTGATATACCTTTTTAACCTCTCCACACATGAACACACTCCACCTTTTGCCACCTGATAAATGCTTTCTTGCCTTGTTTCCATCTCAAAATGGTACTTTGAACATACCTTGAAAAATCCCACCAATTACTTCCAAAACAGACTGTGTTACACACCTCTTTCAGTACACATGATTGGCATCAACGCTTGCCAACCAAAGAACCACATACACTTTAATCATGGAAAGACATAAAAAAATTAAATATTATAAAACACCTCTAATAGGTGCGGAAGAAAAAAAAAACTCAATGCCATCACCTCTTCTTGTTATTAAATGAGAAATAGCTTGTCAGCTTGTTGTTCTGTATGGGACCACCATTCTTTTGGCACGTGGATATCCAATCGCCAGTCGTGTCAGCAACAAGACGAGACTTTGTGTCCAGAGTTTTCAAAATACACTGGGCCTGATTCCTGGTATGAGTGGTACTGAGATCAGCAGAGTCCTGCAAGTGCTCAATGTTTCCACAGACTTTGCCACGACTTCCAGGTGGCACATCGAGCTCTCCATCGTCATATTTTGATATCAACGGATCGTCTCCAGGATCGACAATATCTTCACCGCCTGAGGTAGTTTGGGTTCTGCTGCCAAAAGGGTTAGCTTTGTTAACAATGGGTGAGCATGTTGTTTTAGCTTCCACACCAAGCACCACACTGTGACTTGATGGCTGGCTGACAGAATCCTTATTGTTTATCTCGGTGTTCTTTATTTCTGGTTGTTTGTTCTTCTCATCCACTCTGTCGAACGAGGTCTGTGTGGTACGCTGTTGATGGTCGTTGTCATTTCTACGTTGAGGGACACAAAGGAGAAGAGAATCAATGTAGTTTACCTTCGAGTTAACATTGACTACCTGCATGCAAACACACAAGTAAAGTATATGCGCATGTACACTTTTAAATAACTTTCCATGAACGATTTAAACCAACCTGAACACCAAAAAACAAAAATCTTCTTTTGGGCTTATTTATAACGTCCTTAGTCAATGAATAAAAACTTTTGGAAAATGCATTCAGGGTCAACTCTCCAGACTCGAAGAGTAAATTAACTTTACTTATTGACTCGTCCATGCACGAGTACGTATAGAGATTCGATAAGTGAGTTGATCGTTCACTACTCAATATTCATCTTTTCTTTTGTTCAACACAAAAACATTCTCAACATCCCTGTGAATATTCAAATTTACAAGTAATTAATCAGCAAGTCCACATCCTAATATAGAAAGTAAAAGATAACATTTCAGAGCAATTTTAACCGAATAATCCATCCATCCATTGGGACCAAACTCTGTGCAGAGTGTTGGTGCTGCCTAAGCAGTCTCCTTGGCTATTGGACACAATCCTGGACGAGTCGCCACTCCGACACAGGATACCAGCATGCTGGTACTCATTGTTGCCGACCTCGGAAGGATGACGGGCAGAGTCAGCGCCACCTGGTATTAATTCAAAAGCTGAGCGGGATTTGAACTCAGGATCCTTTGATCCCAAGCCCACCACGCTCACCATTAAGCCAACACCAGGCATAACCGAATAATGCTTTGTGTATATTAAAAATTTTCTGCTAATAGGTATTGCCAATTATTTTTAGGAATGACCATTTAAAAATAATCAGTTATTTTTCATGAGATGTAACAAGAAAATAAGAACCACTTCTTCCAAATCTTCAATTCATCCCAGTAGGTGGAACCCATTTTGCCGATCTCGGAAGGAAGACAGGGTGAGTCAACCCACCTGGTGTTATTTTTTAACAGCCCAATAGGGGATTGAACTCAGGTCCTGAAGATCATAAGCCAGCCAACTTGATTGTTAAGACTATACCAGGCTCATGGGATGTAACCCATAATCAAAAGGTTAATTTTGCTACTGGCATAATTGAGCAAACTATTCAAAGGATAAGATGAAGAAACTGATGAGTGAAAAACATTCAAAGCACAATTATATTTGTGGTGTAAGAGTCCACTGTCCAGCAGAACATAAGTAAAGAAAACATGAAAGATATACTTATTCTCCTTGCACTTTTGATGTTTGATTGAATATTTCAAATACACGAAGAATGCAAGTCTGAACTTGCAAAAACCCTCTTTTAACCCCTTTTATAGGGGGCACATCCAGATGGGGAGCACAAACTCATGAAACCTTGCTGTCCTGATGCATTGTACCAAATTTGGTCCATAACAGGTCGGGTAGTTTGTGAGCAGATGTTTTAATCAAATGTTAACTGACGTACTTACGGACAGACGGGCGGACACTGGCACCCAATCTATGAAGTCATTTCAGAGGAATAACCTAAAAATGACTCAGACACCATTGAGAGGTTGCACGTGGCACCTAGACTGATTACAAGGGGTACGCTGACCAAGTACCACTGGTCTAACATTTTCGCTCTTATTAATTTCCTTATGCACACAGTTATAACGTTTCAAATAATTATGCTTGTACCGAGGAAGTGGACACGAGGTTTTTGTGTCATATTTGAGTAAAGCAACTTGTGTGTCCTCTGGTTCCTGGGCTGCAACACCCTGCGAGTTCCCAAGTTCTTGTGTGAGAGGGATGCGTGCATTTCCTGGCTCACAGAGCAGAGATTGTGTGAGGCTGGAGCCTGCTGGCAGCGATGCAAGGAGAACTGCAACACAGATACCTGGTTAAAGCACTGCTCACCAAGAGAATACACTAGGCCTTTGTAAGCATTTAAAATGCTCGTAAATCAATATTGGCAGATAACTTAAATTATGAACGACATTAGGACACTTGCAATTCGTTAGTTGTTTACAAACCAAAGAGAGAAAGATAAAGGGATAACATCTAAAGAAAGGCTAGTTTAAAAGTTGGGTTTTGCATCGATTTTAAAATTGAAATAGAAAACGCAGATCAAATCTCCGGTGGAAAGAGAATTATAGAGCTTGAAAACATGAGCTAAAAAGGTGTAATTCCTGAAAGTGTTCGACCATCACAGGAAGAATGATCAGAAGGTTCATGTTGAAAGAGTGCAAACAATGCGGAGGAACACAGAGTTAAGACTACTGGTGTACGCAAGGGCAAGACCGCTTCATGCTTTTGTATATAAAATAATGCTGTTAGCATATCTGGAATTGGACTTCCAGATAAGGTGTTGTCATCAGAAACCGTCCATCCGTCCATCCCCTATTTCAACTTCTCCGGCCAAACCTCCAGGTTGATCCGGCTTAAATTTGGCAGCAAGTTTCTGATCCTAACTGGGAACGAGGATTGCAAAGCTCATTCCGGTCACATGACTTTAAATAGGTCAAAATGGCAGTCTGAGTAAATTCCTTCAAAAATATTCTTCTCCAGACCCACCAGTCAGAATACCACCAAATTTGGGTTACAACATAAGGTCTGGGTGGGGATGTTAAATTACGAAAGTCATGCCGATCACGTGACCGGAAATGTGTAACAATATCCCCCTTCCGCCACGCGGCGGGGGATAAAAATGGTGGCCTCCGTAAATTCCTTAAAAAAATCTTCTTCTCCAGACCCACCAGTCAGAATGTTACCAAATTTGGGTTACAACATTAGGCCAGGGCACAGATAAGCTACAGGTCCAGTCGTCCTATTTTTAAATCAAACCAATGACAAAGTAAATTTCCATCAGAACCGTAGTTATAATCGAGTTTTGTTTTTCCGGTAATCATTTGCACTGCAGAATTCTGGACAAGTTGTAAGTTCCTGATAAAGGACTAGTTGTAGGCCTGTACTGAGATGGCAAGAAGGGAGCTGTGGTTAATACAAATGAGGTTTGACGACAGCATTAACCAAGCGGTTGCGTTGTTTTCGAGTCAAGAAGCGAGTGGATTAATGCGAGACAGGTGGTTGGAAAAAACATTTGCAGGTTGCATTTACTGTAAATGAGATCTCACAATAAACGTCAAAGTCGTTATCATGAAAAGATTGCAACCGACGTCACAAGGAACAATGGAGTGTACATCTCGGAGATTGGCTGCGGTGCAAACTTTTCTTAAGGTAAACAGAGAGAATCACCAGCATGTCTGCTTTTTTAATACTTTTGTGTCTTTTTGTGGGATAATGTTTCAACAAGTTAAGGGTATTCCCATGTGTTTGGGTGGGGGGTGGGGGGAAGAGGGGGTTGCAGCCCCCTACCAGCATACATTTTTCCTATTTTCTATGAATTTCCATTCATGCAGAAACTGATGAAGGAGAAAAAAAAGAATTAGGATAAGCTAAAATCTTATCTCATACAGTTCGTTATTTAGATGATATTTGTGTGGTTAAGTATAATTTTTTTGATAAGCAGCTTCACAAGATTTATCCACTTAGCCTGATTGTAAACAGGAGTGGTAATGATTGTCCAGTTGCTGCATATCTGGATGTGTTGGTTAGAGTTAAACAGAATGGTTTTAGTACAAGTGTAAATCATAAAGTTGATGATTCAAGTTTCCCTGTAGTCTTGTACACCTTTCCAGGTTGCAATATACCAATTAAAATGGGTTCCAATGTCTTTTCATCTCAGATACTTAAATTTGCAAGAAATTGTTCAGTAAAGGACGATTTTGTGGAACGTGCTGAGAAGGTTTTTTCCATCATGTTAAACAAAGGATATTTGGCTGATTGTTTGATCAGGTCTTGTGAGAATGTCTTTAGACACCATCGTCACCTTTTATTCAAGGTTGGTTGGTTTTCATGTAAACAAGTTCCTATTGCATTATATTTGATATGATAATAATAATGAATTAATTATTTTAGTGAGGTAAATTCTTTAATTAATATTATTGGTTAAACATGTCTATATATATTTATAGATGGTATTAAATAATGAAGGTATTTAGATAAAAAAATAAAATAAATAAATATTATTTATAAAATACATAATAAGTAAGCATAAAATAATTTCTCAGTGGTTGCTAAGACACGCAGTGCAGCATGTTAAAATCGGTTGTTAATGACAGTTTGAGTCTATGGTTAGATGGAGGTGCGGTGTCATGGACATGTATCCAAAGTAAAGTGTTTATCGCTTAATATATTATCATATAAAGTGATGTATGATTAAAGTTATTCAAATGTCGTAATACTTTAAAAAAGTAATAATTAAACAAGCCGGAAGGCGACATGGCTGCTCGCTCCAGATGGAAAGCTGGCCGACGCAACTAGCCGATATTCATGTACAATGTACATGCTATCAATCAATTTAGCACAATAAATATGATTATCACAGCCCTCTTAGTCTGCACCCAGAAACCAACCTTGTGAAATTTCAGGCATGTTTCCAAAGAGACTCCAACAAATGGCAGCCCTGGTAATTCAATTTATCTATACGCTAAAGTCAGGTCAGGTCAGGTTCAGGTCAGGTTATAAGTTCGTGCCTCATGGTTGCAGCAGGTTGACCATCATCTCAAGGAGATGGGGATGGGCCTGGCATCTGCCTGGGGGATGGCCAGACAGAGGCCCCTGGAGTACCGGCGGAAAGTGGACGCAGCGACGTGCTGTTCTGGCACATGCTCCCATACCTGACCTGATACGCTAAAGATTTTATTTTTTTATATGATGCTGTAAGACATTCTCCTTGGGCACAAAAAAACAGGTCCCTCGGAGGTCCAGTTTTGGAGGTATTGATTTTTTTGTACAGTCCACAATAAGTGTACGATGTACAATAAAGTATTTTAGCTGTTGCTAAGCAACGGAGGTGTGCATAGCAACCATTCATTTTTGTGTACATGCTCGCCACATTGTACACATTTCACCCAAGTTTCATCAAAATCAGACTCTTTCGCTTAGAGATATTCGCAATTAACCGTTTCTGAAATGTTCGACATGTACTCGCCCAAAACCTATCTCCTACTACAAATATTTTTTGTTAGGGCTGCAAATTGGCATGAAGGGAGCTGGATAGATTGCACACAGAACTCTAAGCTTCGATTTTTTTGATTTTTTTTCGATTTTTTGACCACTTTAAAGGGTCGTTGCTATGCAGTTGCTAGGGCCTGGGGTCCCATATTCGAAAGCACACGGTTCCCAGAAATATTGGTCCTACCTACCAAATTTCATTGGAATCGATTGAGTGGTTTAGCCCCTAGGCTTGACCAAAGTTTCACAGACAGACAGACAGATGGAAATGTCCAGAATAAGGGTGCTCTAAGAGCAACCAATAAGTTTAAATGAGGATATTACATTGCTGTGTTGATTGAATGTCTGGATACAACTTTGAGGTTGTGAGTCCAGATGTTGTGTAATCTACTGATGTGGACCTGCGACCAGGGTTTTGGATCTGGAGTTTGGAGAGGTTCTGGGCTGAAAGGATCGAAATCTCAATGATAAACGGTGCCCAGCTGATGATCTGGGCAGTTGGGAAATCAGTAAATTGCTTATAACTGAATGTTATAACTTCAAATAAAATAGTGTGTGTGTGTGTGTGTGGCGTGTGTGGCGTGTGCGGCGTGTGTGGCGTGTGTGGCGTGTGTGGCGCGTGTGGCGCGTGTGGCGCGTGTGGCGCGTGTGGCGCGTGTGGCGCGTGTGGCGCGTGTGGTGTGGCGTGTGGAGCGTGTGGCGCGTGTGGTGTGGCGTGTGGAGCGTGTGGAGCGTGTGGCGTGTGTGGCGTGTGTGGCGTGTGTGGCGTGTGTGGCGTGTGTGTGTGTGTCGCGTGTGTGTGTGTGTGGCGTGTGTGTGTGTGTCTGTGGCGTGTGGCGTGTGTGTGTTCCTTATTGGGACTACGGTGCAGTAATCAGTCTTTATTTTGATTATTACAGTTAATGTATTGAAAGTTGCTCAGCAACAATTCAATGTCTGTTAAGGAAGCTGAAAGCAGTGGCATACCGAAGGTATAGCAGGCATGCCACATGCCCTGGGTGCCACTGAGCAGGACTCTGTCTCTGTCAAGAATGGAATATTGAAGTTGAAAGACGTCAGAGACAAAGAAACGAATGGCTGATGAGAACTCGAGAGATGCTGGGTTAACAGCCAAGGAGGAAATGGAAAGAGTCATGAAGGGAACACTCGACCGTCTTCACAGAGAAATGGACGAAAGGTTCGCTCGTTTGCATGACACAGACGCCAAGTTTGGGTTCCTTCTCGATGTCGAGGGACTGTGTCACGGCGCCGACAGTAACGACATAAAGAAGAAGTGCGAAAATGTGGGCGAATTTTACAGTTCTGATGTTGATGGACACCAGTTGTATGAATAAACTTTGGATTGCAGAATGTTTCTATCAAGTCGGGCCAATATGAAAATATCAAGACCTGAAGAACTTCTTGAATTTATTGTTCAGTATGGAGATGAGAGCGTCTTCCCGGATCTTCGCATTGCTATTCAGATAATGCCAACCATTGCAGTTTCCATCACCAGCTGTGAGAGATCATTCAGCAAGTTAAAACTAATACTTTCGTATTTGAGAACATCCATGGGTCAAGGCAGACTCTGTGATCTTGCTCTGCTGAGTGTAGAAAGAGAAGAAACTGAAACAATTACCCCCGGTTGGGGGTGACGGTCATCTCTGAAGCTCTGTTGATGTGGATCTCTGATCGGCTTGGAATGGCTTCGATGTTGTCTTGTCTTTTGGTTCAAAGTACAGACGAAATTCCGGGAGTAAAAAGGATAGAAAACCTCAGAAATCAAACTACATTTCTGAGTTTTCCGCAGATAGATTTTGAAAATGGTTGATTTGGAACATTTATGATCAATGTGTCTTCAAAAGGATAGAAACCGGATCTCAGAAATCAAACCGCATTTCTGAGTTATAAATGGCAGATGACATTTTGACAATGAGTGCTTTCACAAGTTTACAGCATCGGTGACCAAGACATTGACCTTCAATCAGGTCTAAAGTCATACCGTCATGCATTACTCATCGACCGCTACCTGCATACCAAGTTTCATCAAGATCGGGCGAAATTTTTTTGACCGTATCACATCGATGATTTTTCCAACTTTGAAGACACGTGACTCGATAACCAAAATAGATTTTAAAAAAACCGGCCCGAAGAAATTTAGATATTGTTCCATATTATCAGAATCCAAAGAAATTTCGAAGATCGGATCACAAACGGCTGAGGAGATAGATTTTGAAAATGGACGATTTTACAACTTTGGCGTGGCCTTGACCTTCAATCGTGTCAAAAGTCATACCATCGTGCATCACTCATCGACCCCGACCTACATACCAAGTTTCATCAAGATCGGGCGAATTTTTTTTTGACCATATCACATCGACGATTTTTCCAACTTTGAAGACACACGACTCGATAACCAGGATGAATTTCAAAACACCGGCCTGACTAAATTTAGATATTGTTCCATGTTATCAGAATCCAAAGGAATTTCGAAGATCGGATCATAAACGGCGGAGGAGATAGATTTTGAAAATGGACGATTTCGCAACTTTGGAGTGACCTTGACCTTCAATCGGGTCAAAGGTCATACCGTCGTGCATCCTTCATTGACATCTACCCACATACCAAATATCAAGAAAATCGGAAGAAAAAAATGGGGACGGACGGACGGACATTGAGACTGGTTTTATTAGGTCATCTCTAACAAGATGACCTAAAAACTGACTTTGCACATCATAGACCAGTTTGCATCGGTGAAAGCAAGAAAGGTGCAGTTGTAATTTTCATGTAGTGCCATAATTTGTTAATTAAAAGATTAACGAGCTTGGGTTGTATTTTTGAGCTGATATTATGGTATAAAGTTATCTAAAATATGGGTGTCAGATGTTTGGACAGGGGCACAATTTCAATGCTTGCCATAGGCACTATTTTCCGTAGATACGCCCCTGGCTGAAAGAGATGCTGATGTGAAAGTGTCGTTTGGCATAAATGGAGTTGTGGTTGTACAAACAATGTAGCAGAGAGCAAGACGCTAACTAAACAGAAATATAAAAACCAAGTCAATCCAACAACAAACATGTATTGCATCATTTTGTTTTCTTCACCCACCGGGAGGAACTGGAGCCCGTGCATTGCAGTAAAATTTAGTCGAGCAGAAAACTACGGCAAGGCCAATTTCAGCCTCAAGGATGAGCCGCAGGGAAAGTCTGCAAGGCAGAAGACATCAACCCAAACTGTCGAAAGGAAAAGGTTGTCGCAGTTATCATAAGCACAGATATGCACAGTGTTGTGGAGAACCCATCTGCCAGGCATATTTCACCTGATATTTAGTAGATTCCAATATTTTGGTGGGTTGGAAAACCCATCTGCAAATGAAGCATGAACGCAATTCATCCAATCAAAATAATATGACTACTGATGTATAGAACTGTCCATTTGTTACAAATCAGGAAAAATAGAAGCAGATAATTAATGTAGATGCGAGCTCCTTCACAAACATTGATCACTATATTTAAAAAGTAGGCCTAAGTCTTCAAAATTCTTTGTTTTCCATGTGATCTATGTACAAGCATATGACATATTTAAAACAATTTTTTTTTTTGTTTTAAACATTGGGCAAAATTATATGAAAAAATTATAAATAAAAGGTTAATATGTCGTGATGGTATATATATACCATATATATATATATATATATATATATATATATATATATATATATATATATATATATATATATATATATATATATATATATATATGATTCATTTCTGAAGATGATTCATCTTGGCTCATCTCTGAAGATGATGAGCCGACCAATGGGTGTTCGGATTAACCGTGACGTCATTACGGTTGAACCAATCAGTGTCTACCTTATTGAGACCTGCGTATAAAGCACACGCCTTCACTTGCTGCGATTTTTACCCTGAAGAGTGCAGCACGAAAAGCTTCGGTCACTATTATGTCGTGTTTGTTTGTATCCATATTGAAGTTCTTTAGTACCAAACATCTGTATATATATATATATATATATATATATATATATATATATATATATATATATATATATATATATATATATATATATATATATATATATATATATATATATATCAATAAGATGGTTCCTAAGTGGGAAAGCAGTTTCCCATAAATGCATATATGAAGACGAAGAAAGGTAAGGGAATTGATTTTTGCGTATGTAATATGTGCAGGCGTCTAAACAGGCAAACATACTGTTTTGTGGAAGGGAGAGTGGGTGGGAGAGCATGGAACATGTTTCGAGAAGGACAGATTTACATCTGTATAAAGGACATGTCAGGGATAAGTTGAACATAATATGTGCACTGAGGAGGCAATGACCATCCATCATCGAGCAGTATCGGGTGAAGACATCTTGCGTAATACCTCCTGTCGACATGCAAGGCCAGGTGAGGGTTTCTAAACAGTGTACACGAAAAGCGTAATAAATGCGCTTCATTAAAGGGGCATCATCAACACAATAAATTGTTGCGATCCATTTCAAAATCAAGGCATGGTTGAGCAGGCCAAAAACATGGCGGTTTCAGATCACAGCCAGGTAACCCAGGATACGCCTTAAGTCCCCAGAGTGAGGTGGCCGATGATGCGCCTGATAAAGGATATAATTAAATAAGGCCGTTAATTATCTTAAAAGGGGTGTTTTAATTAACCCAAGCACCCAATGTTCACTCATGCACTTCCTTGAAGTTCTCTTAATATACATGCAAAGTTTCAGGCTGCTAGGTTTTATGGTTTTGGAGATTTGGAGGAGACACACACACATTAGTATGGATGTGAGCAGGCAAAGCATCGTCAAAAATAGTGCACTCTCACCGTCTCAGCATTAAGAGTATTGCATCGATCTTCGTGTCAACCTGTTTTTCAGGTTCCACTAAGCAAATGTCTTCGGTTAGCTCTCCATCAAGAGTAGATGGATCTTTTAGATGCGCAGTCCCACCGGCAAGACATATTGGCACTGCCAATCGCTTGTGCTGGAACACAACAAAACCACACAAGGAAATTGTTCATGTCACCCTCTGTTCTTTCCTATACAGGACTGAAACATGGGTTGACCAAAGAGCCCAGAGGTGGCCAAACCATAAACTGGCATCCTTATGTTTTTGGCGGCAGTGAATGTTAATCTGGCTACTTCTTCCATTAGCATTCACTTGTGAATGATAAAATCCCATGGTACCTTTCAACATGAATACAAAATAGTTTGCCAGTACCAGTGCCAAAATCTAAACTCCTGCTCTGATCTATAGCAACACTGCATCAATGGCAACATTAGCCATTGTCCTGCCGGTGTCCTATCCAACAGCTTGGGGCCATTGTCCTGTTGGAACATAAATCTTCGCCACAGTCGAAGGTCTTTTGCACTCTGAAGCAGGTTCTCCACAAGGATTTGCCTGTATTTGGCTCCATTCATTGTTTGGCTCCTCTATTCTTACAAGTCTCCCAGTCCTTGCCACTGAAAAGCTACTCGACAGCACGATGCTGCCACCACCATGCTTCATGGTCAGGATGGTGTTAGATGGGCGACAAATTGTGCTCAGTTTCCGCCAAACATAGCGCTTTGCATTCAAGCCAAAGAGTTCAATTTTCATCTCATCAGACAACAGAATCTTTTACCTCATGATCTCAACCTTTCACATGCCTTTTTGCAAACTCCAGGCATGCCGTCATGTACCTTTTTCTCAGGCGTGGCTTCCATCTGGCCACTCTCCCATAAAGCCTAGATTTGTAAAGTGCAGCAGAGACTGTTGTCCATCTGGCACGTTCTCCAAACTCAGCCAAGGACCTCTGTAGTTCTGTCAGAGTGGTCAATGGGTTCTTGGTCACCTCCGTAACCAAGGTCCTTCTTGCCCAGTTTGGTCGGACGGCCAGCTCTCGGAAGAGTCTGGATAGTTCCATATTCTTTCCATTTCCTAATGATGGAGCTCACTGTTCTCTTGGGAACTTTCAACACTGGAAATTGTGTTATATCCTTCCACAGATCTATGCCTCCTCACAATTCTATCTCAGAATTGTACAGACAGCTCTTTGGACTTCATGGTAGAGTTTCTGCTCTAACATGCACTGCCAACTCTAGGAGCCTATACAGAAAGGTGTTTCTTTCCAAATCATGTCCAATCAATTGAGTTGGCCACAGGTGGACTCCAATCAAGCTGTTGAGTCATCTCAAGGATGATCAAGGGAAATTGGATGTTCCTGAGCTCAATTTGCAGTGTAATAGCAAAGGGGTTGAATACTTATTGACCCAAGACATTTCAGTTTTTCATTTTTGATTAATTTGTTTAAAATATATATATATATATATACAAATTAAATTCTACTTTGAACATTATGGGGTATTATGTGTATATCAGTTGACAAAAATAAAGTCTCATTTTAAATTCAGGCTGCACCACAACAAAATGTGAAAAAGTCAAGTGGTGTGAATACTTTCTGAAAGCACTGTTGCAGCCTCTTCCCTTTCTTCAGACATTGATAGAAATCACAAGCTGGTCAAACACTTGGAATAAATCATTCAACCCTAACAAATCTCACAAACTCACTCTCTCCGAAAGAACCATGAGGCAAACAAACCCTCCGATCTACTTTCTTAACAATCCTCTTGAAGAAGTTCAGTCAATAAAACTCCTGGGTCTCACTATCAGACATGATCTTTCTTGATCAAACCACATTTCAAAGTTGGCCTCAAAAGCAATTCAGTGACGAGGCATCCTCCGTCATGTAAAGTCCTTCCTTGGCACACCTGAACTCTTATCCACCACCTACAAAACCTTCATCCACAGATTGATGGAGTACTGCTCTCCCCTCTGGGCTGGCACCCTTGTGTGCATCTTCAGCGTCCTCAAGAACACTTCATTCGCACAAAGGAAAATCCCCCCCTAAAGCCTCAATTATAAGCTGATGGATGTCAGGTCAGGTCAGGTATGGGAGCATGTGCCAGAACAGCACGTCGCTGCGTCCACTTTCCGCCGGTACTCCAGGGGCCTCCGTCTGGCCATCCCCCAGGCAGATGCCAGGCCCATCCCCATCTCCTTGAGATGATGGTCAACCTGTTGCAACCATGAGGCACGTGGTCGACCCACTGGCCTCCTCCACTCATGAGACTCCCTCGCTGAGAGAATCTGGTGAGCAGGATCAGAGTCAGGAAAATGAGCCACATGTCCATACAGCCGCAACTGACGCTCACGGACTATGTAGGTAACAAATCTCATCCGAGTCTCTCTCAACAACCGCTCGTTGGACACAAAATCCGACCAGCGATAGCCAAGGATTCTCCGAAGAGACCTGGTACCAAAGGAATTAAGTCTCCGTCTCAGATCCTTGGTCAGAGTCCAAGTCTCGCACCCATAGAGCAAGACTGGAAGTACCAAGGACCTGAAGACTCGGACTTTCGTCCTCCCGCACAGGTACCGGCAGCGCCACACCCCATGATCCAGTGAATCCATGACTCCCCAGGCCCGACCCAGACGTCTATTGACCTCTGACTCGCAGCCAGCAGAGACATGAATATCACTGCCAAGGTAAGTGAATCTCTCCATGACCGCAACATCCTCACCAAAAACAGACACAGACAGGACAGCAGCATCCAAGATGTCACCGAAAGCCTGGATCTTAGTTTTGACCCAAGAAACCCGTAATCCCAACGGCTCCGACTCCTCATTCAGCACCTCGAGGGCCCCCAAGAGGATGTCTAAAGTCTCCGCAAAGATGACTGCATCATCTGCAAAGTCAAGGTCCGAGATCTTGACATTCCCAAATGACGCACCGCAACTTGATCTCTCCGACATCCTCCCTAGAATCCAGTCCATACAAGTGCTGAAAAGTGTGGGGGCAAGTACACATCCCTGACGAACTCCAGTAACAACTGGAAATAAGTCAGAGATGGTACCACCACACTTCACAGCACTCTCAGTACCAGAGTAGAGTTCAGACATCAGATCGATCAGTTTTGGTGGCACCCCACGAAGACCAAGAATCCTCCAGAGGACATCCCGATTCACTGAATCGAACGCTTTACAGAGATCAACATAGGCTGCAAGCAGCCCCTGCCGAAACTCTCGTCTGCGTTCGGTGAGGACACGAAGTGCAAGGATACGGTCAATCGTTGACCTCTTTGGTGTAAAGCCTGACTGCTCTGGACGCTGGTGCTCAAGCAGATGGTGGCGAACCCTATCAAGAATTATCCGAGCAAAGACCTTGCCCGGCACTGAGAGCAGCGTCACCCCTCGGTAGTTGTTGCAGTCTTGGCGATCACCCTTCCCTTTCCAGAGAGGGACAACAAGGCCCCTCTTCCAGTCAGTTGGGATGATGCCTGTGTTCCAGGCAGAGCACAAAACTGCATGCAACGACACGAGTGCAGCATTTCCACCAGCCTTGAGAAGTTCGGCATGGATGCCACAGATCCCTGGAGCTTTGCCCCGTTTCAACTGGTTCACCGCAGCCCATGTTTCCACAAGCGTAGGTGGACCACAGTTGATTCGAGGGTCAGCAACAGGGATTGTAACACCCTTGACGTCCAACTCAACAGTTGGGGGATCAGCCTGGTACAACCGCTCAAAGTAACCGGCCCAGCGGGCCTTCACTTCAGACTCCTCTGTCAAGAGCCTACCACTCTCTGCTCGAACTGTAGTGCTCCGAGGGATGGGCTTGGATGAACGTAATGCGCGAATTCCCCTGTAAGCGGGACGAGAATCACCTGTCCACAGGTGATGCTCTACCCCCTCACAGATTCCTCGCACATAGGCCTCCTTGTCCACCCTCAGTGCACGTACAGGTTTACGCCTCAGCTCCCTGAACAGCTCAGCTCTGCCATTCAGCCTGGCCCTGCGACTCTGGTCAATGGTATCCAGTGTCCCTTGAGAGACAAAATTCTTCGTTGCCCTGCGGTGAGCTCCAAGGCATCCACCGGCAACATCAAGGACGGTGGTCTTGAAGGCGCTCCACAACTCTTCAGGACCCCCCAAAGCACCCAGACCCCCCAAGTGTCCACTCAGCCTGTTCGCAAACTCCTCAGCTACTCTCTCATCCCTGAGCTTGGCAACATCCAGCCTCGGCTGGGATGGTACCATTCTCCAGGATTTAAGGTGCAGCTTTAGAGTTGTTACAACAAGCCTGTGGTCAGTATTGAGGAACTGAGCACTCCGGTAGACCCTGCAGTTCTGGATCATCCTCCAACGACCGTCAATGAGGACATGGTCAATCTCCTTTGCCACACCGCCAGCGTTGGAATACCAAATCGAGCGATGAGCTTGTGGGCACTGAAACCATGAACCAGCCACCCTAAGTCCATGACTTCTTGCAAAGTCAAGGAACTTGGTGCCATTCTGGTTCATAGTTCCTGACCCATGGGAACCAACACACACCTCATAACCGTCCCTATCAGTTCCAGTCGATGTATTGAAATCCCCCAAGACTAGAAGTGTATCTCGTCTGGGGCACTGATCAACCACAGACTCGAGTGTGGCGTAGAATGCATCCTTCACGGTGAGATCACTCGCCTCAGTCGGAGCATAAACAGAGACCAGGGAAATGACACCTAAGGAGTGACGAATCCTTAATCTCATAATACGCTCGTTGACCGGTGTTACCTCAATTATCATTGGGGTCAGCTTATTGGACACAGCTACAGCAACTCCTTGGGTATGGTAACCATCAGAGCGACCAGACCAATAGTAGGTGTAACCACCCACCATTATCTCGCCGCAATCCGGTCTCCGAACCTCAGAGAGAGCTGCAATCCCGATGTCCAAACGCTTGAGCTCAGAAGATAACAGAGACAGGTGATCATCCTCTCTTAGGGATAGGACATTCCAGGCACCCACCCGAAGGGACCGCCTCAGGTTAACCCAAGGAGACCGCCGTCTGGTGGACGACACCTCAGCACCACTCCGACACACTCTCCCGCAATCTGACCCAGGGATGTTACCCCGTGGTTTCCCTCCTATCAAAGATTGGGGGTCCCGAAGGCTTTGCCCCAATCCCGTCATCCGGTGAGCTGCCCTGCGAAGGGAAGCTGCACAGGAGGTACTCCCACGGAGTGGGTTTTCAGATTTTTTTGCGTTTTGCGGAATGAAGGGTTTTACGGTGGCCGGAGTGCAAATCCTGCCACCAACCTCCTAATAAGAAGTGACCCAACTGCAGGAGGACGTCCGCAGACACAGTTGGGCACTAGATATGGATGGCCGTTGGCTCACAAGGAGCTCCTCCGCCCTTTGACAGGTCTTGTTTTTAATCCTGCTGGGTGTCCATATCCAAACACCCTCCTCACCAGAAAACCTGGTGGGGGAGACGGTTTAGTCGCCGACAACCCGACCATGGAACAGGTTAGTACAGGTTTACATGGTACCTGTAGCAGGTCACAGATCGAACCTGACCTGACAGAGGATGGATGTCCCATTAAAAATTTTCCAGCATAACATGAATTCATTATAATTACACATGTCAGGAGGTGAAAACTCGCTTGCAATGCTCCTTGGCTATAACAGACAACAGTACAGGTACATTACTGTCACCAAGTGAGGAAGGTTGATATTACTACTCAGCAAAATAACATTTGAAATGTTGCAAGTAGCTTGGCATGGCAAGACCATAACCGAAGCGCTTGATATTGCCCTCGTATTAATGATCAATTCAGGGTGTAGTTTATTCAGTTCAATTATTGTACTTCAAATGTTTGGGCCTTTGCAATACACAATGGACTCCTTTTCTTCACCTGCACTTTGCTTTTGTACAATGTCCCTCCCTATTCCATCTCCAGGTGCTTTACAATGTCATCACTGAGGGAAGGCCCGATGACCTGTGCTGGAAGAGCGTACTTCGTTTTCACTCTGTTTAATTTTCTTGGTGAACAAGTGCTTTGGCAAAAACTGTATTTTTTAATTTTTTGATCAATCAATCAATTGTTTAATTACTTGATTATAATGGATTTATTAAGTACTTATTTATTTTCTTTCTCATCTTGCCAGTATCTCAGGCACCTTTTGGGCTAGGAAGCAGATATTTGGACACAACAGTGACCAAGTCATTTGGCTATAAAGGATATCCTTGATTTATTGGATGGATCAATTAAATGATTAATTACTTTTTCAATCAATTCATTGATTTTCTAAAAGTTACAGATTCGGATGAAACGGTGATGGTTTAGGTATGCCATTCACCAATCGATTAAGAAAAGTATCTTACGATTATTATTTATTTATTTTAATTACGCAATCAATCAATCAATTCATTATTGAACATCGCTCCCTCCAAATTCCACCTCCATGTGTTGCAAAGTAGCATTGCTGGGGGTCTCCCCCTCTGGGCGGTGTTTCCGGTACGGGGGCGTCCGGGAGGCGCTTACGCCTCCTGGGGCGTCCGGGAGGGGCTTACGCCTCAGGACGCATCCGTGAGGCGCTTACGCCTCAGGACGCGTCCGGGAGGTGTTTGGCTCAGGACAGCTTGGCAATGGATGTTTCTGGGCGGCATCGATAGTATTGTTGTGGGCCGGGAGTCGGTGGCGAGAATGACCGCTAGGTGGGGAAGTTTATGTCGTCTTCCACCAGACTCCCCGGAATTATAGGCCGTCGCTCGGATAGCTCCGCGAGCCGGCGGGTCGATTAATCGACCGTGAAACGCCAATATCTCGACGACGTGGCGTAGGGTTAATTGTCTCAATCCAATATACCTAAGTAACCACGCAGTCTTGGCTTCCGTGGGATTCACGCCCTCGGAACGTCTGGCCGAACCGGATCACTCTACCAGCTACAGTGGAGTATCAACTTCCACCGACCAACTCCGGCTCGGATGCAGTCGAGCAGGCCTGCCCAGGACGTTCCGACTACGATGTACCAATTACCGGGGACGAAACCCCGTCTAAACTCAGATACGAACCATGCTGGACCAATGTAAGAAAGGACAGAAACTGACTGGGAACATTGCTGATAAATTTATCAACAGTAAAAGACAAAGGCAAGACTTAACACGAATATGCAAGGAATATTTACAAGGATCAAAAACACTTATTCAGTTCTACTTATAAGACGGGCCCAGACACTCAGACACACACACACACAGAAAGAAAAGAAACCCAGAGTTCTTTATTGGACCCTCCAGCCGATGAGAGATGAGCTCGGGGTCAGTTCATGGGTACCTGTCGTTGCAGGGAAGCGTGCTCGGTAATGCGGCACCTCACGTAGCTAATGGTCGTCGGGGCATGGTCCAGGAGTTCGTGAGAGGCTCGTGACGGAACTTGCGTGGCGAATCGTCGGAGCTCCCAAATTCCTCTCCGAGCATGTACCGACCACGACTCCTTCCTTCCTCGCACCACCCGACTCAGAGCAAAACACGACTCTTGGTCGGCTCCTCTCCGTGCACGTCCCGACAACCACTCCTTTTCAGACTCCTGTCCGTGCACGTGCCGACAAAACCTCTTTTCCGTGCAGCCACCGTGACCCAAACTCTTCCGCTCCACCACCGCGAACCAGCTCTCCAAGCGCCAACGCCAACCACCCTCCGAGATATATCTCCTCCCACCACGGGGAGGGGCCTTGGTGAGAATCATTTCGCTGTCCGTCCCTCATTGGCCTACAGCCACACCCTACCGGGGCGAAGCAGTGGCCCTTGCAAGGAGACCCCATATTCTCCTCGTCGCCTCGCTCGCGCAGAGCAAGAGGGTCTGCCCTGAAAGGCCCACCGTACAAAAACTATCGTTTGTTGGGCCCGAGGACCGGAACCATGATGCCCCCCCTGTCGGCAAATCAAGGTACGAGCAGCTAACGGGCCGTGATGGAGCATGATGGGCTGGTTGGGTCATGCAGATGGGATGATAGATGTAAGATGAGATGTAATAACATAACTAGCCATCACAACGCACACATTTAATCCTCCCACTAAACAAAAGGACGGGGTCCTGACGACACACGTACTTACCGGGATAACTAACTTTGGGACCTGAAAGTTGAGTGGGCATGGTTTCCAGATTCGTGACAGTATTACTGCTACAAAATGGATTTCAGACATCATTTTGTTTCCTTGTTACTGGTATTCTTTGCAGAAGCATTTTGATGAGGCAGTATGAATCGTAATTAACACTCCACTGCACGTCTGCCTTCCCTTCCCCCAACCCTCCTCACTCCCCCACCCCTCCTCGCTCCCCCACCCCTCCTCGCTCCCCTTCACCACTTCACACTCCTCACTCCTCACTCTCACCCCAATCTCTCCCTCCTCCCTCTCCCCCCTCCCTCTCCCCCCTCCCTCTCCCCCCCCCTCCCTCAGTATTCCCATCAATGAAGCGACAGGTGGAATTTGCTTGTACAAAATAAATAGTTGTACCCTTGTTCAACAAGACACAAAAAGAGTAAGAGGGAGGAAAAAAAATCTTTATACACAAGATTGGGGCTCATGAAAGTGCGAGGAATGCTTACCTGTCTTGCATTAAGAAAGAAAAATATTTTTCCAGAGAAGAGAGAAGTGCGTTCGGGTCGGGGTGTGAGTTGGAGTGTGCCCTGGGGGAGACTCGGTTCTTCCTCTTGTGGAGAAAAACTGAATGGGAAAAACCAAAATAGCACAGGCAAAGTCACAACGATCATCGTCCTCTTGAGTAGACAGACGGGAAAAGCTTCAAAATAAAAAGGTGAAATACAAGGGAATGAGAAAAGGGTTATGCAAATGAGCAGTAAAAAGGAGAATAACTGATGAAAAAAAACGAAAAAAAACAACAAAACAGGGAATAAGGAGGAAATGAGAGAGAAGAACCCCAATCTGACTGCACTTCTCAACTCTTTTATTCCTTGGTTATATGGTTGATGGAACCACCTTCCAGAGGCTGTCCTGTCTCATGCGTCCCTCCATGGAAAGTAAGCAGTACACCAACATCTCTTGTCATCCCCAATTCTGACACATGACCTTTATTATCCCCATTAACCTTTCCTAACCTAACAATCTTACTTGCCAGTTTCAGTGTTTCCTCCCCTCCTCCCTCTCCTCCTTTCCTGTTTGTTCATTCCCTTGACGTTTGTCCCACTGTCGGTTCTTCCTTCCTCTTCCATGAGCCTCGTTCCCATAATTTTAAAAAATATAAATAATGATCATCATCGTGTACCATGCCCTATGCAGAGCATTGGTGCTGCCAAAGCAGTTGCTAGGCTACAATCCTGGTTGGGTTACCACTCCAACATAATATTTCAGGCCAGGAATTTGGCTATGGTGCCACTTATAACTCACCTCCTCTTCACAAAGAAAATAGAAATAAAAATGAAAAAGAGGACACAATTCACCTCAGAATCTCCAAGGGTGGCTGTTTGTTCTGTTATTCCATATCAATAACACAGCACATTAGGAATTGCATTTATTATTTCACAGCTGAGCTGTAGGACAATTGTGATTAATAACGATTTTGTTTGTTGGCATTATTTATCATGCTTCTCTGGAAGCTGCAGAAATATTTTACCATGTATTAGCCCTGACAATTTTTTTTTTTAATCTACAGCCTCCCTCTTTCACACCGGACATTGCCAACACTTCACCACCTGCAACTTGAGCTAACCTGAAGGGACGACTTCCCTTACCTCTGGCTGTGAATCCCCCTCAGTTCTCACATCATGTTTGGCTGGGTGCTGTACCACCCTCCCAACAGCGATGACTCCATCTCCAACTCTCTCTCAGACAACATGGACCAACTTTTAATCACTCATCCCAATTCTCTCTTCCTCATATGTGATGACTTAAATTGTCACCAAGCTAATTGTCTGGGTGTTGGTACCACTATCAACAGCCATGGCACTTCTGCAAAGGACTTCTGTGACTCCAGCGGTCTGACTCAATCTGTGAACATCCCAATGCGGATTTCTCCCAATGGCAAATCTTCCCTCCTAGATTTGGTGATGCCCAACTTCCCCGCAAATATATCTTGCTTGTCCTCTGTCCCAATTGGCTCATCTGCTGTGCTAATGAAGGTCAACATCCCTCTGGCCATTCTCAGAGAACAGCCTCTGCGCTGGCGAGTCTGACAGTTCACTCAAGCAAACTCGCAGGGACCGCAAGCAACTGTCACACCTCAGGACTCGTCTCCAATATCCACTGCCGCTAATATTAATTCAGCCTGGGAATTTTTCCACAGAAACCTGCACTCTCCTATGTACAGATTCATCCCATCTCACCTTCAGTTATCTTTCTCATCCTCCCGCTCTTGGTAAGCAGAATCCCGTGGTGAAGCTGAGGCTTTTAAACAACCTGCATTCTCCTCTTGAAAGGCAAATCCAACCAAAGGCAACCTCAGATCATTCCTCAAAGCCCACAACAAGTGTGGGTCTACCCTCAGGAGAGCCAGAAAATAACATCTGTCCAATCTCAAGAATGAACTTTCAAACTTGTCTCCCTCCTCTAAAATCTGGTGATGCCTTGCCAAGTCTGTCTCTGGTGTAGGTTCCCCTTCTATCCCTTCCCTTACTTCAAATGGCACGACAGCCGACTCTGCTCGTGAGAAGGGCGAATACCTCAATTCTACGTTTGCTTCAAAATATTGTGTCCCTAACCCCTCCCTCTCTACCACCCTTTCCAGTCATACCTAACTGCTCCTGAATTGTGTCTTTTGCACCTGAAAATTTGGAAATTTTCTGGAAACACTCGACTCTGACTCTGCAACTGGAACGGACTGCATCAGCTCACATGTCCTAATAGTACTGCAGCATAGCAAACCAATTGTTCGACTTTTCATAAAAGCACCAAAATTGGTACATATGTTGACTAATGTATTCTGAACAATTCTGGAGATGGAGCCACTGGAGATTTTGCAATTTTTTTTTTTTTTTTTTGCGGCTTTTTATTTTTTTTTTGCAAGATTTTTGCGTCTGCAAAAAGGCTGTAGAAACTGCTGCAAATGCAAGAAGGCTAATCTGCAATGCACTGGACTGTGTGCTTGTGAAGGAGAATGCCAGTAGACACAGGCTGAGATATCGGCCGAGCTTAGAATGTGCAAATGCAAAGTCTCATTGCTTGTAAAAGTGTTGACTTCTTGATCCAGAGCCAGTACACTTGAGCTCAGAAACTCATATTGTATTGGACTGATGTATGTGTGTACCATGTTTCCTGGTAGAATGGTAGTAGACAGTAAACCGTAGCCGCTTCAAAGTGAAGTGTGCAATAATTTGACTACATTTTCTGAGTTTGTCATTATCACGATTATCAGTTCCCTTTTCAAAATAGAGTAAAGTATGTAATCATAATGCAATTTTTGTTGATTCCAAACCCATTGAATGTGATGAATATCATATGACTCTTGTTCTCCAGGCAATAATGGGTACTTTTCAGCAAAAAGTTTCAGGAGAGCAGCAATTTACAAATCAAATGGCTTTTTTACCGAAAATACTGGCTCATAATATGTGAATACGCCTTTTCATGGTCAATTTACTGAATTTTACACTTTCCTTATATCTACCACCAATACAACAAGAAAATAAGAGCATATAGCCAATTTCGCTAAAGTGGAATGGCAGCCATTTTGGAAAATGGTCGCCGAAGCTGACCAAGGCACAATCTCGGTTGGCTCCATATCTAGAATTATTCGGAATACATTATTCTACATGTGTACCAATTTTGGTGCTTTTATGCAAATTTGAACAAATGATCTGAAATATCAGACTACGCTGCAAGACTATAAAAACCACTCTTACACTTCCTCTTTTTGCCCTTTAACACAAGACGTCTTCAATCTGCTTGGAAATCAGCCATCACAGCATTGAATGAAAAGGTGCGAAAACAGATCCCCGTAATTACAGACCAATTAACTCACTTCCAATCATCAGCGAGGTCATGGAATGCATCATCACAGTTGACATAAAATCATCCCTTTTCTCCAACAGTCTCCTCACAGATCATTCATTTGGATGCAGACCTGGTCACGACATTGGACATGCTGCTTATACTCTCCCAATAATGGATGGTGTCCCTCAATAACAGAGATGAGAACAGGGCCGTCTCTCTAGACATATCTCAAGCTTTCGATAGTCTAGCATCCTGCCCTACTCTCCAGACTCTCTGCCTATGGAATCCAAGGCCAACTCCACTCTTGGATTACCGACTTCCTCCACTCTTGTAGCCAACGTGTGGCTCTCAACGGAACCCTTTCTTCTCCTCCCTGTAAAGGCTGGACTACCACGAGGCAGGGTTCTAGGCCCCATATAATTACTAATCTTCATCAATGATCTCACTAACGCTGGAAAATCTTCATTATGTTTTTGCTGATGACTCCACTCTCTGCCGTGAAATCCATCATCCCTCAGACAGAGAGCAGCCTCTTCCCTCTCAAACCTTGACAAAAATCACCAACTGGTCAAACACTTGGAACATTTCTTTCAATCCTGACAAATCACACTCACTACCTCTCTCTGAAAGGACCGTACCGCAAACCCTTCTAGCTACTGTACTTTCTCAACAACCCTCTCGAAGAGGTTCACTCACTCAAACTCTTTGGTCTCACTCTCAGCCATGATCTCTCTTGGGCCAGCCAGATTTCAAAATTGACCTCCAAAGCAAGACACCGACTGGGCATCCTCGGTCATGGGAAGTCCTTGCTTGGCACACCTTAGCTCCTGTCCACCGACAAGGCTTTCATCCACAGCTCGATGGAGTACTGCTCTCCCCGATAGGTTGGATCCCCTGTCTCACATCTTGCTCAGGTTGATGCCATGGAAACAAAAGCTTTCAATATAATTCAAATCTCTTACAATGAAGCTGAGTTCATGGACCTATCACTGTATTCTTCTGTCTCATTTCTAGACTTGCACCCTCTGCCTTCTCCATTTCATCCAAATCCATCCACAACTTTTTGAGATATCCTGCACAAAAACAGACAAACAAACAGACAGACAGGGGTGAAAATATAACCTCCTTCCACCTTCGGTAACAAGGGTAAGGCTAAATGTCTATCAACTTGTGATTTTTCCACATTAATAATACCATTCCTTTCGTGCTGTAAAGGCACATAGGGCTGCCAAGGCATTTTCATTGGCAAGGAGTACAGTCTTGGACAGGTCACCACTCTGACGCAGGTTATGATTTTTCCACATTATACACAAACAATCAACATGACAAGTTCACAGCTGCATTGGACAGAGCAGAAGATAAAGCATTTGCAGGAGGTAATAAAATATACATTCAAGCCTTTCAAAAAAAAAAAAAAAATAACGAACTGGTCTACAAAGGAAAATTAATATTTATGTCGTTTTACAAAAAGTAAACTGAAAGAAAGTGTTGGATTTCTCCTTTAAACAAGTTTCTTTACATTTGGCAACAAGATACTCCAGCAGACAGTGGGAATACCAATGGGTTCAGATCCGGGCCCTTTCTTTGCAAATTTGTTCCTGCACATGTACGAGTCTGATTGGGCACAGAACATGTTCAGGAATAAACCTACAACTGCGCGAAGGTGTGGAAGCATTTTCAGATTCATTGATGATTTACGAGCAATTAATGATGGGTTTGTATTTGATACATATCAAAAAAAAACAGGAAAACCAAAGTCACACTTCAGTTTCTTTTTTAGAATTACAGGAATTTTTCAGTGCATGTTGGAATTGTTAGGAACAGAAAATGACCAAAAAAAAAATGTGTGTGTGAGAGAGAGAGACAGAGACAGACACAGAGACAGAGACAGAGACAGAGACAGACAGAGACAGACAGAGACAGAGACAGACAGAGACAGAGACAGAGACAGAGTAGGGGTGATGGTAAAAAGAAATAAATAACAATAGTGCCAGATTGAAAGAGTGCAATTGTTACGTGCTCAGGGAAGGCGGTGGTTTTCTGACTTTCACAGCAGATAAGTACTCTGTGAAGTATTCTGCTTGTACCACAGGTCGCTGGGTAATCAAAGCACATATGGTCTGTAGGAGAGGTGACGGATGATCATGTTATTTGCTGCTTGGTATAGAATAGTTATAAGATTGGTGACATTGACAAGCACAACTCAGAATCCAAGTATTTAGTCTTTCATGAGGAAGCACTGCACTGGGAGCACAAATGTTCGACTTCATGGCAAGAGATCATCACAAGTTGTTTACAAACCTGTGAAGTCATTGAGTGTGACACCAAAAGTATACAAATTTACAGTGCATGAATATTACAATGCAGGTACCTTCACCGTGACTTTGAGTGATGGAGTAACAAAGTGAGTGACCTGGTCATCCCAATGACTCAGTAAATGACCTCCAAGCTGAAGTAAAACGTGGCCGAGAGAGGTACGGTCCGTAATTTCTTGGCCAGAGGAGACCACCACTAGAGGCGCATACTCAGCCCTTTCGGGGTCAACAATGAAAAAGGTAATTAGAGGTACAAAAAATAAATAAACTGCTGCATTCAGTGATGCTAATATATTATTCCCTCATGCACCTGTCTTGTATGAAAAATAACAATACAATGGGAATAGAACACAACAAGACAGAGGATGAAGGGGAGGGTGGAAGGGGTGAGGGGAGGCATTCAAGAAAATAAAAGAACAGGGAATATATTCCTTGGCACCGGTGAGCCAACAGTTAGGCCCGTTATAAACTTACATAATGTGCTTGTTATATGCCATTACTCTGACACTGTACATAATTTCAGATCGTAATCCAAGAGTAAACTACATCAGAAAGTTATAGATATTACTGGAATTAAGCAGTGAGGTTTCATAAAACTTTGAAGCAGAGACGATGCCATCTCCAAAGAAATATGCAAACAAGAGGTGGCCGCTTATGGCAAAAGCATACCCTCGTATTCTCAAGGGTACAAATGGCTAGCTGGCCTTAAGAATGAACACAAATCCTTTGAAGATAACCTCAGGTCACGAGAGCTGACAGACCCCCAACCTGTCAACCAAGTTTCGTCCATCCACAACTTTTTGAGATATCATGCACACAGACAAACAAACAAACAAACAGAGGGGGATGAAAACATAACGTCCTTCACCTTCTGTGGCAGAGATAATAAGGACTCCAGCAAAATTCACCTCTTTAAAAAAAAGTCAAACTTTATGAAAATGGATTGGGGCTTTCTTCCGACACACAGGTATGTGGATCATATTTGGAGAGGTGAAATATTCATTCATCAAAAGCTAAAAATATTTTCTGGGCTTTCAGTTGTAATGATAATGAAGATATTCAAGGTGGTCTTTGTCCATTATCAACCTATCCTGTTCTCTAAGACCTCAAATCAAACTTAAGCACACTTTCTTACACAGTCAGGTGTAGCTTATATGGATCCAGGTAACATTACTAGAAGTGTGGGTAACGAGTATTACTGCACACTAGTCCCAAAAAGGAAGCCAGACATAAAACACACACACACACACCTGATCAGTACTTTAAAAAAGCTATTATATTTGAAGTTACAACCTTAACTTATAAGCAATTGACTGATTTCCCAACTGTCCAGATCATCAGCTGGGCACCGTTTTTCATCAAGGTTTCGATCCTTTCAGCCCAGAACCTCTCCAAACGGCTGATCCATAAGCCCGATCACAGATAAAGTAGACCACCAAATACTTATCTGACAAATTGATAGCTTTAGGATTATACGGTTGAAGTGGTATGTTTGCATCACATCGCATGTTTGCTCCTTTAATCTGTTTGTGCATTACATTATGAGTAGTGCAACAATCCTTTACCTGAATTTGCTGTTAAACACACCAAACTGAATGTGGCAATTGAGACCAAGGTGTGTAACGATTCCAGACTGGAGGCGTTCCCCTTCAAGCCATGTCCCATACTTGGACTCGTCCTTTAGACTGAGCAGAGGAATCATGGATGGCTTAGCCTATCGAGTGAAGCACATTAAAATCAGATAAACTACGGCTGCAAAGGACATCACCAAATGAAGCCTTGTTTCTCGGAATCTATAACAAAACCAAGACGAACAATGCACATAGCTGTGAAACTCAGAAATCCAAAAATAAACAGAAATGCAAAGCAAGGCAATATTGGGTTCAGAATATACATGGTAAAGTTAATAAACAGTAAAATAAAAAATAAACATGGGAATGAGGAAATACAAGAGAACCAGACTTCAAAATCAGGGTCCTGTAATTTTGCCAGTCATACAGTAACCCCCATCCGCCGACCCTTCATCTCCCAATGCCTTCCTTCCCTCGCGCCCCAAATATTTTTCCCCCTCCCCATCCCAACCCCGCTCCATGTGCATATGACAGCAGCAATGTTTCTGCAACATTACTAGACATTGCTATTTGGTTTGCAAAGTCATAACAACATATTGAAACGTTTCTAGAATGTTGCAAACGTTTTTGGGTACCACCAAACAATCCTCATGAACAGTACAAAAAGATAAAGCATCTTGGTTAAATGTTCATTGTATTACAGCTCATTACACAGAAATATAATTGGACCTCAACTGCAGCTCAATCTTACACTTTTACATTTTCTGACAGAAGTATCTGAAACTCTCCAAGCATAAGCATAGCGAGGAGTGGTGGGGTGTGGGGAGTGGGGGAGAAGGGTGCAGCCACCCTGAGCACAGCTTTGGCAGAAGCGTATGGGGGTCATCAAGGTCATTTCAATAATAATATTAGCAACTAAAATTAGCACAGGCCTCAGCAAATGATAAATATTGATGAATAATAATGATATCCTTGGGACCAAAACAGTGATAAAACTAAGTGGGACCACTATTGGGGGAAAGTTTCTGTCTAAAGCTTGAATTGCAGTTACAACTAGTAGGCACTCAGCAGAGAAAGGCACACACCTCCGCCAGGCTAAACAGTTTACATTTTGTATCCCACTGATAGGCCAGATCTAGATCCAGACCTGAACCAAAATCGAATCAGCTTGTTCTTGTCACCTAACCAACTCATCCAGGAAGTTTTCAAATATAATGCTATCTATCGTTTTTGGTCGCATCTCTCAATGGTGAAGAATCACTTAGAAAATATTTTTTTTTTTAAATCATCGCATGAGGATCTTCATCAAAATCGAAATAATGAGTCTTTGTCACACACCCAAACTGCCCATCAAGTTTGGACTGAATCCAGCCATAACTTTTTGAGATATCGTGTCATTTAATATTTTTAGTCGGATGTGAAGAATCACTTTATAAATTCTCTGATCCAGATCCAGATCTTCACCATAATTGAAATATTTCTTCCTCGTCACAAACCCAACCTGTCCACCAAATTTCTTTCGAATCAGTCTCCAACTTTTTGAGATATTGTGTTATATAATGTTTTTGGCCTCATCTCTCAGTGGTGAAGAATCACTTTTGTAGTTCTAGTATCCGGATCGGGATCTTCACCAAAATTAAATCATTTTGTCCTCGTCACACACACAACCTCTCCAACAAAGTAATTAATGAGCGGTGTAAGGTCTGGGCCTGTAATCTCATGCTTTGCAGAAGGCGGATGTTTATTCCCCGGCACCAAACATCATTTAGAACTTGATATTGTTTATATACTGCATCATTGTCTCCAGTGAGCTGTGTTACTGGTAATGGTGCCTGAAAGTTTTTAAAAAGCTAATAGTGACATATAATTTACAAAGCAGATTTTTCCTGAGATTTTTGCAGAGCACTGGTAAGCTCTGCACACTCTCACGATCCCAAAGATGCACTTGAATGTCGAAATTTAAACAAACGAGTGCCGAGATTAGTCGAAGAGCGATGTCTGTGGGGCTTCAATAGGGAAACTGCAGGTTAAAATCCAACAGCAGGGGTTGCTAATCATTGCTTGTCAGCAGCCAAGCCCATCGATGCCTGACTGTTAAACTCGTCAGTTGAATATATGTTAAACCTAAAAATAGGAATTCAACTCGGTGGGAGAGGGAGACAGAGTTAAAATTTAGGCCTTTTTCAACCTGCCAAAAAAATAAAAAAAT
>NC_140971.1:94651109-94738609 GCF_056783735.1 Eptatretus burgeri
TCCTTGATGATCGGGACAGAGATCTCCTCTTCCTCCTCTTCCTCCACTTTAGTGTCGGCATCATAGTCTGCGTCAGTAGCAATTCCCATTTCGCGTTGGACTGCCGAAACGATGGCTTCGTCTGTGACATCATCGTCTGTGGTTTGGAGAGTGGCGTCCATGTTGACGAAGTCCTGCCATTGGTCGGGATCCATTTGAAGAGGGTTGGCTAACTCGTCGTTGTCATTGCTCTCGACCCTTTCACCTTCGCTTGCCGCTCCGATGAAAATTCCTCCTTTGCGCCAGCAGTTCACTATGTCGGTAGTCTTCACATCATTCCATGCTGCGTCCGTAAACAGCATAGCGTCGAGGATCGTTATCTTTTTCGCCAAGTCACTCGCTGTCATTGCTCCATCCTCGTTGTCAATCTCAGTGAGCACTTTTCGTAGCATGGCACGGCGGTAATGAGCTTTGAATGAACGGATAATTCCCTGATCTAACGGTTGAAGAACAGAGGTTGTGTTCGGCGGGAGAAATGTCACAGTAATGTTCGACAGTTGAAGTGATTGGGGATGTGCCGGACAGTTGTCGATGAGAAGCAACGCTTTCTGGTCATGACGCCGAAGCTCGCGATTCCACTCATCGAGCCATTCAGTGAAGAGGAAACCTGTCATCCATGCGGAGGAATTGGCTCTGTAGCGAACTGGAATTGTTTTGAGGCCTTTGAAACACCGTGGATTCTTGCTTTTACCAATACCGAAAGGAGGACGCTTAGCACCAGTCATCGAGCAGCAAAAAAGCACCGTGATTCTTTCCTTTGGCCTTTTCCCACCGCAGTGCTGATCTCCCTTGAAGAGGAACGTTCCGTCTGGTAAGGCCCGAAAATACAACCCGGTTTCGTCAGCATTCCTGATCTCATCAGCCGTGAAGCCTTCTACGAGATCCGGAAACACGTGGTCCAGCCATTGTTGTTTCCCTCCTACGTCAGCCGCTGCTGCCTCTCCGTGAAGTTTCTTGTGGACGATTCCATGTCTTTTCTTGAACCGGTCAATCCAGCCGTTTGTCGCACTGAACTTCTTGTTGTTGAACTTTTCCGCGAACTGAGCCGCTTTCTCCCGCATCAGAGGTCCAGAAAGCGGTGCTTCCTTTTCTCTAGAAGTTTGAATCCACTTGACCATTGCTGATTCGACATCGGGTGCGTTGCCGCTTCGCTTGCGTTTCTGAGAAGAAGACGAATCCACTTGACCTTTCAGAATGGCCTCTCGATCTTTCAGAATCTTGCATAGGATCGGCTGGTTAATTTCCAACTTGTCTGCAGCTTCTCGTTGGCTCATTCTGGGCAAAGCGTCATAGTCCCTCAGGATTTGTGCTTTATCAATGTTTGAACGATCCGTCCGCTTTCGTTTTCTGTCCAGCGTGGAAATGACGACACGCCTAGTGCTTAGACTGCAGCTGTCAGCCGTCTGCCTATCTGTACAATGACTACCGAAATCACTGTAGTGGCATAGCGTTATATTTAGCGTGACGTCAGCCGCCTGGTGGCAAAAGTTGGAACTGTGCGGCCAGTAGGCGCTGAACTGTCGAAGTGGATGGCCAGCAGCTGATTCTATTAAGCGGGTTTTTGATTCTAATAAACGGGAAAAATTGTGTACATTTAGATACAATGGAATCGGTCTCAATGATTTTGATTCTATAATACGGGTGATTCTATTAACCGTGATTCTATTAAGCGGGTCCCACTGTATATATATATATCTGAAGCATCCGTGTTTCAAAGAATTTGAAGGCAGAAATGAAGCTCACCTGCAAAGGAAAATGGAAGGGTCCCACTGCAGCCATCATCATGTATACATACTACATTGTTGCCAACTCTACCGCTTTAGGAAGTAGTCGACCGCTTTTATATAGTTGAACAGTCTACCATTTAAACAGCCTACCGCCAAATAATTGCGAGAGAAAAAAACCGCTTTGACGAAACTAAAACAGCACCTCAACCAGATAAACAGTTTTTGTTTTGTATCCCACTGATGGGCTGGATATGGACCTCCAAAATCGAATCGGCTTGTTCTTGTCACCTATCCAACTTATTCACCAAGTTTCGGCCAAATCCATCCACAACCATTTGAGATATGTTATCAATCGTTTTTAGCTCTATAAATGGTGAAGAATCAGTTGAAAAAAAGTTTTAAAAATAAAAAAATTAAATTCTCGAATCCAGATAGTCACCAAAATGGAATAATTTTGTCCTTGTCACACACCCAACCGGTCAACCAAGTTTCGTCCGAATCCGTTAACTCTGAGATAGCCTGTCAACACAGACAGGGGTGAAAACATAATCTCCACCTACCTGCGGAGGGGAGGTAATAAATGTCTCAAAGTTTTTGATAGATTTTCATGTTGTGACAAAGTTTCTATCAGCCTTTGGGTGTAAATTAATCAGGAAGCAAGACAAAGAGCAATCAGAGATTGCAGACTCTCACCAGGACTTGTTTTGTGCGGTGTAATTTGTGTGGCATAATTAAAGAGACAAATAGGACTGCCACTGATGACCGGGTATCATGACGTCCCACTTTGATTGGATACCTGACCCATGACGTTCTTTATCATTCAATTTAATTCGGAATGGGATTAAAATAAGTTCAATTCAAATCAAATGGAAGACCAAATTGGTACAGCCATACATTGGAGTAAACAGAAGGAACTTGAACAAAACAAAAGCAAAGATGAAGTCATCAGGAGAGACCTGGATAGGATTTCAGCTGCTACTCCTCTACCCTCAAACCTATCCAGGCACAGCCAAGTGAGCCTTATTCCAAAAATAATAATATATTTTAAAAATTTCAAAAAAAGAACCCAGATCAAATAATTTAATAATTCTGGCTGCCAGACCATGCATCCAATCAAGTTGAAATTTAAAACATGTATTCCCCCATCACAACTCGACCATAACTGTGAAGTTTTACGTCAATCGAGTGGTTCCAGAAAAAAAACATTTAATATTTTTCTTCAATCCAATTTGGCTGCCAAACCATGTGACCTAGCAATTATTCCTTAACAAACTTGGACACCCATGGCATGGGGAACATTTCTGTGAAGTTTCCCCTCAATCTCTCCAGCCGTTCTGGAGAAGATTTTTTATGGGTTTTAGGGTAAATCCAATATGGCAGCCAAACCATGTGACCTGCGACATCAGATGTGTGAACCTTTTGTTCCTCATGGATAGGCGGTCATACGTGTAAAGTTTCGCCTCGATCTGTTCAGCCACTTCAGAGAAGATTTTTGAAGGGTTTAAATTTTTTTTTAAAATATGGATGCGTGACCGATGACGTCATCAATTTTTAGCCGCGTCTCGTGTAGCAAACGCTGGCTCAAAGAGAGTTCCGAGTTGTTCTTCTTCTTCTTCTTCTTCTTCTTCTTCTTCTTCTTCTGGTGAAGACAAAACCTTTAGGACTCGGCTCTTTTATATACAGGATCCGGATCTCCTTAAATACTAAACACCTGTACACATCCTCGCATTGAGGGTGCCTTTTGAGAGCGTCTATCATCAACTTTTAAATATATTCGGACATTTGCTTTAAAGTTTCGAAAAGTTCACGTTACTATTTAAAGATTATTCCATTTAATGTGTTGTAATTTCGTAAATACACGATTTTCTCGTCATGAACAGGAGCCTCCATGACGGGTCTCGCTATTGGCTCCATCAAGGCACGTGACGAAATATCGGAAGTTGTTGTTGTTATTGCCTTGAGGAGGCGGCTCTTGGACACATTTGTCCTTGTTTTTTTATGTGGGCTATTTTATCCCTAGCATACCCTTCAAATTTTTTCATACTGATCAGAGGTAGCATTCTCCATATGCAATTATGACATCATAATGAAGGCACCTATGATATCACAAAAAAAAAAAAGAATCACACTTTTTCCCCATGAGGAGTACTTGCCATGTGCCAAGTTTCAATTTTTCCCTTGGTTCGGTTTCATAGAAACAGAAGTCCAAAGCTTTTCCGTTTTTCCAACATAGTTGTCACGCCACGTGACCCATGACGTCATAATCATTAAAACATTCCACATGAGTAGTCACACCAATGGTGAAATTTTCGCCTCAATCCGACAAGCGGTTGTGGAGAAAAACATGAAAGGTCTGCGTGGCCAAAGACAGACAAACATGACCCAAATGCAACACCCTCTCCTTCAGTGAGGGTGAACATGATTATTCTGCTTTAATTTTTCATTAAAAAAAGGGTCTTAGAATGTATAAATTCATGGTTAAAAAAACCAAAAATCACAAATTTGTCTACCATATCTTATTCTACACAGGAGATGTGAGTTTTTTTCTTCCTTACTTCCTAAACCTTCCATCCACTCACTCTCACTCTAACTCACACACACACTCTCCCCCAGACACACACACACACACACTCTCCCCCAGACACACACACACTCTCCCCCAGACACACACACACTCTCCCCCAGACACACACACACTCTCCCCCAGACACACACACACTCTCCCCCAGACACACACACACTCTCCCCAGACACACACACACTCTCCCCCAGACACACACACACACACACACACACACACACACACACACACACACACACACACACACACACACACACACACACACACACACACACACACACACACACACACACTCTCCGCAACGACACACACACACACTCTCCCCCAGACACACACACACACTCTCCCCAGACACACACACACACTCTCCCCAGACACACACACACACTCTCCCCCAGACACACACACACACTCTCCCCAGACACACACACACACTCTCCCCAGACACACACACACACTCTCCCCCAGACACACACACACACACACACACACACACTCTCCCCCAGACACACACACACACACACACACACACTCTCCGCAACGACACACACACTCTCCGCAACGACACACACACACACTCTCCCCCAGACACACACACACACTCTCCCCCAGACACACACACACACTCTCCCCCAGACACACACACACACACTCTCCCCAGACACACACACACACACACACTCTCCCCCAGACACACACACACACACTCTCCCCAGACACACACACACACACTCTCCCCCAGACACACACACACACACTCTCCCCCAGACACACACACACACACTCTCCCCCAGACACACACACACACACTCTCCCCCAGACACACACACACACTCTCCCCAGACACACACACTCTCCCCAGACACACACACACACACTCTCCCCAGACACACACACACACACTCTCCCCAGACACACACACACACAGTCTCCCCCAGTCACACACACACTCTCTCTCCCAGACACACACTCTCTCCCCCAGTCACACACACTCTCCCCCAGACACACACACACACACACACACACACACACACACACATACACACACACACACACACACACACACACACACACACACACTCTCCCCAGACACACACACACACTCTCCCCAGACACACACACACACTCTCCCCCAGACACACACACACTCTCCCCCAGACACACACACACACTCTCCCCCAGACACACACACACACCCTCCCCCAGACACACACACACACTCTCCGCAACGACACACACACACACTCTCCCCCAGACACACACACACACTCTCCCCCAGACACACACACACACTCTCCCCCAGACACACACACACACTCTCCCCAGACACACACACACACTCTCCCCAGACACACACACACACTCTCCCCAGACACACACACACACTCTCCGCAACGACACACACACACACTCTCCCCCAGACACACACACACACTCTCCCCCAGACACACACACACACACACACACACACACACACACACACACACACACACACACACACACACACACACACACACTCTCCCCCAGACACACACACACACACACACACACACACTCTCCCCCAGACACACACACACACTCTCCCCCAGACACACACACACTCTCCCCCAGACACACACACACTCTCCCCCAGACACACACACACTCTCCCCCAGACACACACACACACACTCTCCCCAGACACACACACAAACTCTCTCCCCAGACACACACACACACTCTCCCCCAGACACACACACACTCTCCCCCAGACACACACACACACTCTCCCCCAGACACACACACACACACTCTCCCCAGACACACACACACACACTCTCCCCCAGACACACACACACACACTCTCCCCAGACACACACACACACACTCTCCCCCAGACACACACACACACACTCTCCCCCAGACACACACACACACACACTCTCCCCCAGACACACACACACACACACTCTCCCCCAGACACACACACACACACACACTCTCCCCCAGACACACACACACACACACACACACACTCTCCCCAGACACACACACACACACACACACTCTCCCCAGACACACACACACACACACACACACACTCTCCCCCAGACACACACACACACACACTCTCCCCCAGACACACACACACACACACACACACACACACACTCTCCCCCAGACACACACACACACACACACACACACACACACACACACTCTCCCCCAGACACACACACACACACACACACACACACACTCTCCCCCAGACACACACACACACACTCTCCCCAGACACACACACACACACTCTCCCCAGACACACACACACACACTCTCCCCCAGACACACACACACACACACACTCTCCCCCAGACACACACACACACACACACACACACACACACACACACACACACACACACACACACACACACACACACACACACACTCTCCCCCAGACACACACACACACACTCTCCCCCAGACACACACACACACACTCTCCCCCAGACACACACACACACACTCTCCCCTCAGTTGCTTCCCTCCCTCATACTATTCGACAGCTTTTTCTTCTCCCAGTATTGGCAACGATGTGTCTGTAACTCTCATTTAGCTTCAGGTTTATACCAAGTCACCACCAACCCCCCCCCCCTCCTCCCCTCTTCCAAATTACTTTCGAAACGTTAAACACAAACAAACTCACCTTGCTCATCATCCATAGGGACAAGCTTCCACATGGTCGCACCCCCACCCCGAGGTGTCCAGACGCCCTGTGTATATTTATGTGGAGAGAGTCAGGACACGGTGAGGATCCGCACTGAGGAGACGAAGGTCGACGTCGCACTCAGACTCGTGTCGATGTTGTAAGAGACCGTTTCCCTGAACACCGTCGTCAGGCCTAGCACAACACCCGAGGCACAAGTTTCAGGAAGGACTGCGACACGTGACTCCTGAGGACGGGCTGAGAACACACAAACAGACGTGTATTAACAATGAGAAATCTTGGAAAAGAGCGATTTACACAATTTTAGGAGAAAAAAAAATGAAACAAACACTTATTATTATGATTATTATGCACTTGGGGATTTATTAAAATTATCTGATTTTCCATCACGTGATCACATCTCCTGTGGAGAAATATTTCTTGACAGATTTAGAGGAAATAAAGCACCAACACCAACCATCAACTCTGTCACTATTGATCTCGATTGCGCAAATGAAATGATCGAACTCGTACAATACTCAAACAGTGCATTCTCCACAGACATTTTCTCACTTGGCGGGAAGGGGAGCCACTCAAAATCTCGTCACAGCGCGCGCGCCGCCACAATTACTGTACGTTCCATCCATTCATTCATTCATTCATTCATTCATTCATTCATTCATTCATTCATTCATTCATTCATTCATTCATTCATTCATTCATTCATTCATTCATTACGAGTTCACAACACACACACATTCATTCATTCACAAATATTAGATTGTTTTTTTTTTTTAAACGTAATCAAAAATCTGTTAATTACGAGTGCGTGCTCGTACGTGCAAAAAAAAAAAAAATAATAATAATAATAATAAAAAATAAAAATATAAAAGAAATAAATATTAGAAAGAAGAAGAAGAAGAATAATTTGGACGTCAATCGTGACGTCATAGCACCGTGTCCTGTCATTGGTTTGGTAAATAAATGGCCATAACTTGTGAATCACTTGTCCGATTTATATCAAACCTTGAAAAGGCACATACTCAGGGCCCCAGCAATATTCCTGGCAAGTTTCAATTAGATTGGACCAGAGGTTGTCCAGAAACAGCGGAGACAGATGGACACACACAGAGATTGCTGGAATTATATCTGCTAATTATAATGCAACGATAAACACGAACACAATTAATTATTATTTTTTAAAATACATTAGTGTTGTGTAGTATTAATTACCAACGGGGACACAGCAATATTATGGAATGAGGACCGTTGACGTGAGAGGAGGCCAATGGGCCCGTCATGCCTGTGCTGCACTCTCACCAGATTAAATAAATCCTTCGGAAACAACATGTGAAGCAGAAATTATTCTTATAGCTACATCGCTGTTTGTTATGATGAAAACAGTACATTCGATATGGCGGCGGTTGTGTAAAAATAAACGCGAATTTCCACATTTTCCTCAGCGTTGCACGCACTGACTGTACCACGTGGCGAAACCGCCGCGCCGAACCTGTGGATACACCGCCTGCTACACCGCCACATGTTTCATCATGTAATTCGTCTTTACCACCAGCAGCCATTTACACGGCGACAGTAAAACCCAAGAAAAGGAATAAAAGGCAAATTGGATTAAACTGACAAAAGGCCGCGAAGGGAGTGTCAGTAACACGGCATTTGTTATTGTGTGTGAAAAATAAAATGCCTCGCTCTGCCATTTTGTACTGTTGTTGTTATTGTTGTTGTTGTTGTTGTTGTTGTTTTGTTGTATTTGTGTTTGTGGTTGTGGTTGTTATTGTTTAATGATTTTTTTCCCTTTCGGAGCGAACAACTCAAGTTTAAATCACCGAACGATGTTATACGTTATTGTAGATATAGCAGTTTTTCTCATCTATCTATAATTCCAGCAATGTGTGTGTGTGTGTGTGTGTGTGTGTGTGTGTGTGTGTGTGTGTGTGTGTGTGTGTGTGTGTGTGTGTGTGTGTGTGTGTGTGTGTGTGTGTGTGTGTGTGTGTGTGTGTGTGTGTGTGTGCGTGTGTGTGTGTGTGTGTCTGCGACCGCTGTTTCTCGACAACCACTCGTCCGATCTCATTGAAACCTGCCAGCTATATTGCTGGGGACCTGTGGATGTGCCTTTTCAAGGTTTGATATTCATTGGACAAGTGGTTCCCAAGTTATGGCCATTTATTTACCAACCAATGACAGGACACGGTGCTATGACGTCACAATTGACGTCACAATGCTTTTTTTTCTTTTCTTTTTTTGCACGTACAGGCACGCGCCGGTACGATTAATTTTAACGGACATGTATGTTATTAATGTGTGTCTCAAAAGTCTTTCTTGGAAGGTCATTGTACATCTGGGGTGACCAAGCAGCGAGCTAGCGCTTTCCAAGCCAGCCCTTGTTGCGTTTTGAGAAGAATCAGGTTCGGACCACAGGAGGACAACAACACGCTTTGTTATATCTGGATCGTATCTCTGGACTCTTCTTCTTCTTCACCCACTACCATGTATCATTGTGAAACGCCCTCATGCGTCACAAGTGGAATGAGAATTTTCATCATAATCATGTAAACAGGACACAACAGACGGGAAGGGGACAAAACTGGGGGACTCAGGTCTGGGGCAGCGGGGACAAGCAGGTGATGAGGAAGGACGAGGCGAGCAGACGACAGGGAGATAAACAGGCAGCGATGACACACGACAGGATCCAGGGACGGGGCAGGGCGGGTTCGAACAAAGGGCAGGTAGGCAGAACGACTGAAATGTTTTATTGGAGGTGGGGGTTGGGGGGATCTGAAGTTTGAGGGGGCCCGGACCCCAAATATTTTTGGAAGCTCAGGACACCACTGCTGTTACGTTGGATCTCAATAAAAGGTGACATAAGATTGGACCACCGGACCTGTAGCTTATCTGGGCCCGAGCCTAATGTTGAAACCCAAATTTGGAAGCATTCTGACTGGGGGGTCTGCAGAGGAAGATTTTGGAAGGAATTTGCGTGATTTTCCCAAAAACTGAGGAAGTCGGTGATTTTAACACTTCGAATCACGTTATCGGCATCACCTCCGCAATTTGTTACTACCCTGGCCCAGGGCTGCATTTAGGGAAGGACCAACGGGAAATTTGTCCAGAGCCCATACTCCAGGGGGCCCGTAAATGGCATACGATACATCAATTTATTTATAAACCTAGTACGGGTGACCCTGGTATAAACTGCATTCTGATAACGTGTTTTCGCTCCTGCAAGGATTTAATTCAACAACAACAACAAAAACAACAACCACCACGCTCCATCATCCTGAGCGAGTCGCTCATGCTCCGTCATCCTGAGCGAGTCGCTCATGCTCCGTCATCATGAGCGAGTCACTCGTGCTCCGTCATCCTGAGCGAGTTACTCGTGCTCCGTCATCCTGAGCGAGTTGCTCGTGCTCCGTCATCCTGAGCGAGTTACTCGTGCTCCGTTGTCCTGAGCGAGTTGCCCGTGCTCCGTCATCCTGAGTGAGTCGCTCGTGCTCCATCATCCTGAGCGAGTCGCTCGTGCTCCGTCATCTTGAGTGAGTTGCTCATGCTCCGTCATCCTGAGTGAGTTCCTCGTGCTCTGTCATCTTAAGTGAGTCGCTCGTGCTCCGTCATCCTAAGCAAGTTACTTGTACTCCGTCATCTTGATTGAGTCGCTCGTGCTCCATCATCCTGAGCAAGTTACTCATGCTCCGTCATCCTGAGTGAGTCGCTCTTGCTCCATCATCCTGAGCAAGTTACTCGTGCTCCGTCATCTCGAGGGAGTCGCTCGTGCTCCATCATCCTGAGAGAGTTACTCGTGCTCCATCATCCTGAGTGAGTCAATCGTGCTCCATCATCTTGAGCAAGCTACTCGTGCTCTGTGATCTTGAGGGAGTCGCTCGTGCTCCATCATCCTGAGTGAGTCACTCGTGCTCCATCATCCTGAGTGAGTCGCTCGTACTCCATCATCCTGAGCAAGTTACTCGTGCTCCGTCATCTTGAGGGAGTCGCTCGTGCTCCATCATCCTGAGTGAGTCACTCGTGCTCCATCATCCTGAGTGAGTCGCTCGTACTCCATCATCCTGAGCAAGTTACTCGTGCTCCGTCATCTTGAGGGAGTCGCTCGTGCTCCATCATCTTGAGCGAGTTGCTCGTGCTCCGTCATCCTGAGCGAGTCGCTCATGCTCCGTCATCCTGAGCGAGTTACTCATGCTCCGTCATTCTAATCGAGCCGCTCGAGCTCCATTATCCTGAGCGAGTTACTCGTGCTCCATCATCCTGAGCGAGTCGCTCGAGCTGCATCATCCTGAGCGAGTCGCTCATGCTCCGTCATCCTAAGCGATTCGCTCGTGCTCCCTCATCCTAAGTGAGTCGCTCGTGCTCCATCTCTTGAGCGAGTTGCTTGTGATCCGTCATCCTCAGTGAGTCATTCACTCACAGCGGCCAAAACTATTGAAGGAAAACATGTAACAAGTGGCATTGGAAATAATGATCACGTGAAGAAGAAGTTAATAAAGTCTCATTCATTGGCGGTGAAATTAAAAGTTTTGAATTAGTTTGATGGAGGTGAGTGCAGCATTGATATTTAAAGAGAGATGGGACTTTGTGATTCTACAGTGAGAACCATTCGTGACAATTGTGATAAAGTTCATAAAAGCGCTCAGACAGCAACGAATCTCAGTGTTACCAGAACTACAAGATCTCAGCCTGATGTTATTGAGAAAATGGAGAAGATGCTGACCATGTGGATAGGGCATAAGAACCAACAGAACATGTCCTTGTCTGGAATGGACATTCAAGAGAAGGCGAGGAGTTTGTATGGTGATCTAACCAAAGATACCAATGATCCAGTGACTTTTGCTGCCAGCCTTGGGTGGTTCGAGCTCTTCAAGAGTTGCCATACGTTCCACAATCTCAAGTTCACTGGGGAAGCTGTTGCTGCAGATCATGCTGCTGCCGAACAATTTCCAGCTGTCTTCAAATCAGTGATTGCGGATGGAGGTTACATACCGAGCCAGGTGTTTAACCTCGATGAAAGTGGACTTTATTGGAAACGCATGCCCAGCCACACTTTCAGTTCCATCATCATCATCATCTCCATCAACTCTGGCCTGAGGCAGTGATTGAGTCAGATTCAAGGAGGCTGAAGTCAGCGAAGCAAGGCAACAGATTGAGGGCAGGGCGCTCCAAGTGGTTTTTGAGGAGGTCGATGAAGATGATGTTGAGGATTTGCTTGTCTCACACAGGGAGGAGCTGAGCAATGATGATCTGGCTCTGAAGTAGGAGCGCATCAGAGAGGAATCAGGATGAAGTCTTGATGGGGTTGTGCCTGTTAAAACCCTCACGACAAAGGTCATGGCTAAAGGTTTCAAGTTGGTCGATGAAGGTCAAGTTTACTATTCGAAAACATGGATCAACTTCTATCTTCTCATCCAAACTCTCTCTTCCTCATATGTGGTGACTTCAACTGTCATCATGCCAGTTGGGTTGATGTGGGTACCTCTCTCACCTGTCATGGCACTTCAGCAAAAGTTTTCTGTGACTCATTGGGACTGACTCAATCGGTCAACTTCCCGACCCGGATCTCAACCAATGATACTACATCTCTTCTGGATCTGATTTTGACAAATGTCCCTGAAAATATCTACTGCTCTTCCTCCGCTCCAATCGGTTCTTCTAACCACGTCCTTGTCAAAGTGGACATCTCTCTGGCTGTTATTGGAGAACCATTTCAGTTCCGTCGAGTCCGGCATTTCACTCAAGCCGACTGGCAGGGTCTCCAAGCAGCCATCAAACTTTGCAGACTGGTCTCTCATTGCTACCTTCTCCAACATCAACTCATCCTGGGAATTCTTTCAAAGAAACTTGCTCTCTCTCATGCACAAATTTATCCCCTCTCATGTTCAGTTCTCTCATGTTCGACTTCCGGTTCCGGTTTTGAGCGGCAAGAGGTCTCCTTCGGGGCTCCCTGCTGACATTCTCAAAGTTAAGTTCCGGTTGTTATTTGTCCCGTTTTAACTGTTTAATTTTCTCACCTACATGTTAATGTGTGTTCCTAGTTCGGTTTTGTTTCAAAAATCGTGCTATTTTGTGAGTATTTTTGTCGACGTTCTTACTTGGTGTTTGAGGCCTAGTCCTAGGTTTGAGGCCTACCGGTTCCACTCGGTGTTCGATCGTTTTTTTTTTGTTTGTTTGTTTGTTTTTTCTCCCCATTACCTTCAATTTCTATCCTCCCCATTACCTTCAATTTTCATCCTCCCCACTTTCCAAACATCCCCCATTCTCCCAACTAATCTCTTTCTTATCTCAAAAAAAAAAAAAAAAAAAAAAATACCCAACAACAACAACAACAACAACACGCTCACCTTCTCCCGATTCTGCTACTTCTTCTTCCTCTTAACTTCCTCCTCGTCTTCCTCGATTTCTTTTTTTTTACACTTCCATGACCTAATCTGTTGAACTCTCTCATACATTAATATTAACAACAAAAACGATCTTATAATGCTTCATCTTCCTCTCTCACACATGTGGTACTCTTTACTGTTTCACAATGCACTTCTCTTCTGCTATTTTAACAGACTGCTCTCATTTCGACCTCTCCTTCATTCCTTGCATAAAAATCCAACTATTACAGCGCTTCTTCTTTTCTTTCTCTGAATTCACCTTCATTGCTTCCATCAAGAATTGTCTTAAATCGCAACTCTGTCCTAAAACTTTTAAAAACCCCACTTTGCCATGGATCTTCCCTTTCCATCAACCATTCTTTTTTCCAACTTCAGTGCCAACTCACCCCCCTCACCCCTCACTCTCACTCTCAAAGCAACCATCCCACTCTTCTCCCTCCAAGCCTCCCTCTCACCTCTTTCAAAATTCCCCCTCACCTTTCTCCCACCTTTCATCCCCCTCACTCTTCCTTCTCTAAGTTGCCCCCTCTCATCCACCAACCTGCCTCCCTCCACTGCCCTCTCACCTCCATCTCTTCACTCCACCTCCTCAAATCCTCAACTGCCATCTTCCTTGTCTCTTGTCCCCCCTCTCTCCCAGCACCACAGAGCCTTTTCTCCTCCTCATTCGGCCCCCCCCCCCCGCTATTCTGCAATACCCCACACTCCTTCAGCAACCCTCCTTACTCCCCCCCCTCCTCCCTCGTCCTACCCTCCCCCGCCCCCTCCACCTCCTGCACCCAAAGCCTCCTCCCCTACCTCTTCATTAAAAGTGTGGACCTCAAATATCCGGGGCCTTCGCTCAAACCTTTCAGATCTTTCCATGCAGGTTGCCACTGACAAACCAGACATTATCTGCCTAACAGAAACTTTCCTCTCCCAAGACGTGTCTGACTCCCAAGTATCTCTCCCTGGTTACTCCCTCTTACGGTATGACAGACCTGAGCCTCGTCCTGGTGGAGGTGTTGCTCTCTTCATCAAGACTCTATTCCTCACTCTCCCTGCACTGCCCTCACTCCCCCACACCCCCAGGAATACCTCTGGCTTCGGCTTCCCCTCCACTCCCACCTCATGTTTATATGTGTACTGTACCGTCCACCGAACAGTGATGACTCCATCTACACCTCACTCTCCGAAAACATGGACCATCTTCTATCTTCTCATCCAAACTCTCTTCCTCTTATGTGGCGACTTCAATTGTCATCACGCCAGTTGGCTAGGTGTGGGTACCTCTCTCACCTGCCATGGGACGTCAGCAAAAGCTTTCTGTGACTCATTGGGACTGACTCAATCGGTCAACTTCCCGACCCGGATCTCAACCAATGGTACTCCATCTCTTCTGGATCTGATTTTTGACAAATTTCCCTGACAATATCTGCTGCTCTTCCTTCGCTCCAATTGGTTCTTCTGACCACGTCCTTGTTAAAGTGGACATCTCTCTGGCTGTCATCAGAGAACCACCTCACCGCCGTCGAGTCTGGCATTTCACTCAAGCCGACTGGCAGGGTCTCCGAGCAGCCATCAAACTTACAGACTGGTCTCCTATCACTACTTTCTCAAACATCAACTCATCCTGGGAATTCTTTCAAAGAAACTTGCTCTCCCTCATGCACAGATTTATCCCCTCTCGTGTTCAGTTGTCTTACCCTTCCTCCCGCCCTTGGTTTACTGAAGCTTGTGGCGAGGCAGTTGTCCTGAAACAACTTGCCTTTGCCTCATGGAAAGCAAACCCAACTGAGAGCAATCTCAGTTCTTTCCACAAAGCTCGGAACAAGTGTGTATCTACCCTCAGGAGAGCCAGAAAACAACATCTTTCTCATCTCAAGTCTGAACTCTCAGACCTCTCTCCCTCCTCAAAATCCTGGTGGCGTTTAATCAAATCTGTTTCTGGTGTATGTTCCCCTCCATCCCCTCCCTTACCTCAAATGGCCGCACTGCTGATTCCACACGTGATAAAGCTGAATGTCTAAACTCGGTGTTTGCAGCTAAATCTTGTGTCCCAAACCCATCACTATCTCTACCCACTTTACCCAGTCGCACCCAACTGTCCCTGGACTCTGTATCCTTTTCTCCTGACAAGGTGGAGAGCTTGCTTTCAAACCTCGAGTCAGATTCTGCAACCGGTCCAGACGGCATCAGCCCACGTGTCCTCAAAGCCTGCTCTTCTGCTCTTGCTCACCCTCTCTCTGTTCTATTCACCCTCTCATTTTCCCAAGGTCATCTGCCATCTGCTTGGAAATCTGCTAACATCACTGCCCTGCATAAAAAAGGTGCAAAAACAGATCCCTGTAACTACAGACCAATCAGCCTTCTCCCAATCATCAGCAAGGTTATGGAATCCATCATTGCTTCAGACATGAAATCCTTCCTCTTCTCCAATGGCTTCATTTCCAATCATCAATTTGGTTTCAGACCAGGTCACTCTACCCTGGATATGCTGCTTCTGCTCTCCCATCAATGGATGGAGGTCCTCAATGCCAGACAGGAAATCCGAGTCAGTATCCCTGGACATATCACGTGCTTTTGACACAGTCTGGCACCCTGCCCTACTCACCAAACTCTCTTCCCATGGTATTCAAGGCCATCTCCACTCATGGCTCGCAGACTTCCTCTCCTGTCGCAGTCAACGTGTGGCCCTAAATGGAGTTCTTTCATCCCCTCTTCCTGTGCAGGCTGGAGTTCCTCAAGGTAGCGTTCTGGGCCCTGTTCTTTTTCTGGTTTTCATCAATGATCTCTCGGACTCTCTGGAAAATCCTCTATTTCTCTTTGCCGATGACTCCACCCTCTGCCGTCCCATCTGTCGTCCCTCAGACCGGCAAGCAGCAGCTTCTTCGCTCACTGCAGATCTGGATAAAATCACAAACTGGTCCAACACGTGGAACATGTCTTTCAATCCACACAAATCTCACACTCTCACTATGTCTCTTCGAAAGGACCGTTTACAAAACCCCCCCATCCACTTTCTCAACAATCCTCTGGAAGAAGTCTTTTCTTTCAAGCTTCTGGGTCTCACTATCTGCCATGACCTTTCCTGGGAAAGTCACATTTCCAACCTTGCCTCAAAAGCCAGTCGCCGACTGGGAATCCTCCGTCGTGCAAAGTCCTTCCTCGGCCCTCTTGAGCTCCTGACTACTTACAAAGCTTTTGTCCGTAGCCTGATGGAGTACTGCTCTCCCCTCTGGGCTGGTGCTCCTGCCTCCCACTTTTCTCGACTTCACGCTGTCGAAACCAGGGCTTTTAAGATCATTGGCATCTCCCGCAATGAAGCTGAGTCTTTGGGCCTCTCACTCAATCACCGCAGGTTGGTCGGTGGTCTCTCTGTCTTCTACCGCCTCCTCTCCACCCTTGCCCCCCCTGCTCCCTCTGAGCCTTGTCCCAACCACATTTCCCCAGGGCGCTCAAGGTCCGCCAACAACCCCTTCTGGTAAAACTACCAAAATCACGAATCACTGCTCATCTTCACTCTTTCATTCCTCTTTTTTCCCGCCTTTGGAATAAACTTCCTCACTCTATTCTTTCCCATTCTTCCCTCCAGGCTTTCAAAACAGCTGTTCACCACCACCTCTTATCTTCCCCCATCCAAATCCTCGATCTTTTCTACCCCCGATAATCCACCCAAGCCCACTTCCTTCAATTCTCCTGCTTTCCTTCCTGAAAGTCCCTGTAATGTCCATCTTCTCCTCGCCATGTTCCCCGTCCCATCCCCATCCCTCTCCCTTCCACAGTTCACCTGTGTCTGTTCCCCAATGTTTTGTCCCTTCCACTCCCACCCCTCTTGTCTCATGCCTCCTTGCTGTGAGTTGTGTGTTAGCTCTCATACGAGCCTCGACCAAGGTATACAAAAAAAAAAAAAAAAAAAAAAAAAAAATAAGTTGTCCTACCCTTCCTCCTGCCCTTGGTGCACTGAAGCTTGTGGCGAGGCAGTTGTCCTGAAACAACTTACCTTTGCCTCATGGAAAGCAAACCCAACTTAGCGTAATCTCAGTTCCTTCTATAAAGCTCGGAACAAGTGCGTATCTACCGTCAGGAGAGCCAGAAAACAACATCTTTCTTCGCTCAAATCTGAACTCTCAAACCTCTCTCCCTCCTCCAAATCCTGGTGGCATCTCATCAAATCTGTTTCTGGTGTATGTTCCCCCTCCATCCCCTCACTTTACCTCAAATGGCCGCACTGCTGATACCGCACGTGAAAAAGCTGAATGCCTAAACTCAGTGTTTGCATTGAAATCTTGTGTCCAAAACCCATCGTTTTCTCTACCCACCTTACCCAGTCGTACCCAACTGTCCCTGGACTCTGTATCCTTTTCTCCTGACAAGGTGGAGAGCTTGCTGTCAAACCTCGACTCGGATTCTGCAACCGGTCGAGACGGCATCAGCCCACGTGTCCTAAAAACCTGCTCTTCTGCTGTTGCTCACCCTCTCTCTGTTCGACTCATCAACTCATTTGCTCAAGGTCATCTAACATCTGCTTGGAAATCAGCAAACATCACTGCCCTGCACAAAAAAGGTGCAAAAACAGATCCCTGCAACTACAGACCAATCAGCCTTCTCCCAATCATCAGCAAGATTATGGAATCCATCATCGCTTCAGACATCAAATCCTTCCTCTTCTCCAATGGTCGATTTCCGATCTTCAATCTGATTTCAGACCAGGTCACTCTACCCTGGATATACTGCTTCTGCTCTCCCATCAATGGATGGAGGTCCTGAATGCCGGACATGAAATCAGAGCCGTATCCCTGGACATATCACGTGCTTTTGACACAGTCTGGCACCTTGCCCTACTCAACAAACTGTCTTCCAACAGTATCCAAGGCCATCTCCACTCATGTCTCGCAGACTTCCTCTCCTGTCACAGTCACCGTGTGGCCCGAAATGGAGTTCTCTCATCCCTCTTTCCTGTCCAGGCTGGAGTTCCTCAAGGCAGTGTTCTGGGCCCTGTTCTTTTTCTGGTTTTCATCAATGATCTCTCTGACTCTCTGGAAAATCCTCTTTATCACTTTGCTGATGACTCCACCCTCTGCCATCCCTCAGACCGGCAAGCAGCAGCTTCTTCGCTCATTGCAGATCTGGATAAAATCACAAACTGGTCCAACACGTGGAACATGTCTTTCAATCCAGACAAATCTCACACTCTCACTTTGTCTCTCCGAAAGGACCGTTTGGAACTCCCCCCCCCACCCCCATCCACTTTCTCAACAATCCTCTGGAAGGAGTCCTTTCTTTAGAGCTTCTGGGTCTCACTATCTGTCATGATCTTCCTAGGAAAGTCACATTTCCACCTGGCCTCCAAAGCCAGTCGCCGAATGGGAATCATCCGTCGTGCAAAGTCATTCCTTGGCCCACCTGAGCGTGTGACCTCATACAAAGCTTTCGTCCACAACCTGATGGAGTACTGCTCTCCCCTCTGGGCAGGTGCTCCTGCCTCCCACCTTTCTCGGCTTCACGCTGTGAAAATCAAGGCATTTAGGATCATTGGTATCTCGCGCGATGAGGCTGTCTTTGGGCCTCTCACTCTCTCACCACAGGCAGGTCGGTGGTCTTTCAGTCTTCTGCATGAGAAGTTCCAAAGTGCGGAGGGAGATGGAGAGCATCCTGAAATGTTACAAGGAGGTCAACCAACAGAAAATGAAGGCAGTGACTCAAGTCATCTTCTGAGTCTTCAACCTCAACTGGACAGCCTGCCACACCTGAATAAGCAAGCCCACCACAAGCAATATGTACTGTATCCAACCCCAATCATGGTAACACTTTTTTTTTAATTAAAGTTATTCATTTTAATGTTTTATTTGTTCGACGTTTTATTTGTGCATCGTTTACTGCTTTTCTGAGGTTTTTATGTCAGTTTTCCAGGTTTGGAACATAACCCCCATTTTTACATGTTAACTATTACCCCATAACACGGTATTTCGTAGGAACACATACATGCCCCACGTTATACGAGGATTTCCTGTAACATTTATTCCCTTGTTGACTGAAAGGTCGTAGGGTCAGGGAAGTCAGGGAGGTTCAGGATGTCACTGTAAATCTAACAATGACTTTTAAAGATCTACATGAGGGTCACATCTACTCTGTTCGGCTGGCAATTCAATTTGCCACATCCAGTTTTGATAAATTTGTGTTAATGTTCCATCCAAATTACTTTATCAATTCGATATCACTTTATTAAGCTCGAACTGATTATTTAAAATATTTTTTACTTTTAATTTACCTCCGCCACTGAGGGTGAAGGAGGTTATGTTTTCATCCCTTTCTGTCTGTTTGTCTGTCTGTCTGTCTGTCTGTGTGCAGGATATCTCAAAAAGTTGTCGACGGATCCGGATTAAATTTTGTGGGCAAGTTGGGTGTGTGACAAGGACGCACTGATTAGATTTTGGTGAAGATCCGGATCCGGATTCGACTACTGGAATTTTTTAAGCGATTCGTAACTATTGAGAGATGGTGCCAAACCGATATATAGCATGATATCTCAAAAAGTTGTGGACGGATTCGGACGAAACTTGGTGGATAGGTTGGATGTGTGACTAGGGCAAATTGGCTAGATTTTCCTGAAGACCTGAATCTGGATCTGGATATGAGGATTATTTTTTTTTCAGTGATTCTTCACCATTGAGAGATAGGGCCCAAAACGATTATATAGCAGGATATTTCAAAAATGTATTGGGCCCGATATGTTCTCATGGATCAGGCGTTACGTGGCAGAGGTATGCGCTCTACCAAATGTCCCTCTAGTTTATCTTGTTTTAAACAGTGTTGTTGTGAAATGGTTGTCGATAAATACACTTCTCTGACCACGACGTTAAGTTTTGTTGGGTTTGGGGAGGGGGGGCTCTCTTACTCTAATGTCCCAGGGACTGTTAAACTTAAATCCGGCTCTGCCCTGGCCTAATGTTGCAACCCAGATTTGGTGGCATTCTGACTGGTGGGTCTGGAGAAGATTTTTGAAGAAATTTACTAAATCGACTATTTTGACCTACTTAAAATCACGTGACAGGAAGGAGCTTTGCAATCCCTGTTAACAGTCAGATGCAGAACGTTGCTGCTAAATTTCAGCCGGATCGGCCCATCGGTTTGGTCAGAGAAGTAAAAATACGAGACGGATGGACGGCACCATCATCTCAAGGAGATGGGGATGGGCCTGGCATCTGCCTGGGGGATGGCCAGATGGAGGCCCCTGGAGTACCGGTGGAAAGTGGACGCAGCGACGCGCTGTTCTGGCACATGCTCCCATACCTGACCTGACCTGATGGACGGACAGTGCATAATGGCAATACCTTATCTGGAATTCCAATTCCAGATAAGCTTAAAACGTTGCTCCTGGCCTCGGTGGTGTTAAGGTGCCCACTTTGCATCCCATTGAAAGGGAGCACGGCCTCCTCATGCTGCCATTTAACACCTGGCTCAGGAATAATGGCATCCTTCTGGAGATTAGTGGCTGTTCACACAGTTTTGGCTTCGAATCTCATCAGGAGCTACTCTCACCAGCAACAGTGCACATGTTGCAATCAGAAACTGGCATCCATTGACCATTTGTTCTCTCATTGCCAGGACCCTCAGCTGTTTCCTGGCCAGGTGAATTTAATAGGTAGCAACCATCTGCTTGAGCCAGAGAGGTTTATTGCCACTCCAGGTTGCAGTATCGACCAACATCCTTCAGGAAGCCAAGAACCACGCAAAGCCGCTTGCCACGGCAGAGTTAGCTTTCTCTCAGGTGCTCGATACCATTTCACACAAACATGTAGGTACCATCAAGCCTGAGCACAAGGGTAGAGACCAGGTTCCCTTTCTTTCTTATCGGATAACCTTTTACTCTCTACAACACGTTCACGATGTATGATTTTATGTCAGTTTTCATTTTTGCATGAGTGATATTCACCATTCGTGGTTGGTGGGAGATCCTGATGATGGTTGGTGGGAGATCCTGCTGACGTTGGTGACAGCTCCTGCTAATTGGGGAGAGATCCTGCTGAGAGTTGGGGAGAGATCCTGCTGCATAAGCGATATTCATCAGGGAAAATCTGTTTGATTAACAGGGAAAATCAGATGATTCTCAGTTACATAAGTAATCAACCTCATTGCTGGAATAACCCTAAATCACTGCAGGAGCAAATTATTTGTTTGAAAGGTTACAAAATAAGTGTAATACGTTTCACTTGAATGTAATCAGTGATTTAACTTTAAAATTAAGCTGCTCCACAATTATCTAAGGAGTTTGAAGGTGCAATTCACTTGGTCAACCAACAAGGCAAACATGAAGATCAAGGAGCTTTCCAAAGATGTCAGACATGAAGTGGTGGAGAAGCACCGTTCAGGTGAGGGTTATAAGAGGATTTCGAATTCACTCATTAACCCTTTGAATACGATTAAATCCATCATTAAGAAGTGGAAAACATATTGTACCACCCACAGTCTACCCAGATCAGATCGCCCATCCAGACTCAGCAGCTGGGAAAGCATGAAATTGGTTCAGGATGTCACTGTAAGTCTAACAATGACTTTTAAAGATCTACATGGTTCTTTGGGGGTCAGTTTTCATCAATCAACAATATCCTTTTCCCTTCACAAAGCTGGCTTCCATGGACAGTTGGCAAAAAAGAATCCATTATTGAAAAAGACACATCTAAAACCACGTATGGAGTTTGTGAAAAAGCATCTGAATGACACTGCAGGCTTGTGGAGAAAAGTTTTGTGGTCAGACGAGACAAAAATTGAACTTTTTGATCGAAATTCAAAGTGTTACGTGTGGCGCAAACCTAACACTGCACATCACCCAGTCAACACCATCCCTACTGTCGAGCATGGTGGTGATAGCGTCACGTCATAAGGCTGTTTTTCAGAGGGGACTGGCAAGCTTGTCGGGATAGAAGGAACAATGGATGGTGCAAAGTACAGGAGAATCCTTGATGAAAACCTGCTTGAATCGGCCATGAATCTGAAACTGTGTAGGAGATTCACATTTCAGCAGGACAATGATCCGAAGCACAAAGCTGAAGCTAAACTAGAGTGGCTGAATAAGAAGAAAATAACCCCATGGGGCACTGACGGTTATTTTCCCACCAGGCGGACTGGAAATGAGGGATTAGGGGGAAGGGGCCATGGCCCCCTTTCCTGAAGTGGTATGGTCATGGTTATCACAACTTAAGTTAATGGCGTATGCACTTAGCCAATTACCCCAGATGTCCTGCAAAAGATGTAAATTGCAGGCAGTGAGGCAAAAGTGGACATTTTACTAAAGTATGTCACAGTAAAGACCACAAATACCAAAGATCTACCTACCTGGAACATTTCAAGAATGCACTTCTTACAGAACCAAAATGACACTTGGTGACTCACCTAAAAAAACCAATCACTGTAGTTGGTTGTCTTCAAGTACAGGTGTGACACAACCATGTTTCTGTGTCTGCTGATTTCTTCATTGTGTCTTCTGGAACACCTGTACTGGGCATGGACATCTTCACTGCTCTCAGACTGAATATTGTTAATGGATGTGTTACTTGCCTGGTGTTGACTTATTGGTGTGGGTGGTGGGCTTGGGATCCTAGAATGCCGAGTTCAAATCCCACTTACCCGTTAAATTAATACCAGGTGGGGTTGACTCTGCCTTTCATCCTTCTGCCAATACTTTCTTTCTTCTTTTACATACAATGTTAAGGCTCGAAGAAGAGCAAACACACACAACGTATAACAAGAGGAGCAGGAGACAAGAGGGGTGGGAGAGGGAAGCACAAAACAGTGGGGAACAGAGACATGAGAAGATCTGTGGAAAGGAGAGGATGGAGAGGTATACATGGGATAAAGGAAATGGACACCACAGGTACTTTCAGGAAGAAAAACAGGGAATTTGAAAGTGGTGGGTTTGGGGTGGATCAACGGGAGTAGAGAGGATCACAGTTTGGGATGGGGGAAGATGAGAGATGGTGTTGAACAGCTGTTTTGAAGGCCTGGAGGGAAGAATGGGATTGAAGAGTGTGGGAGTTTGTTTCAAAGGTGAGAAAAAAATAGGAATGAAAGCGTGAAGGTGAACAGTGATTCTTGATTTTGGTACTTTTACCAGAAGGGGGTTGCTGGCGGACCTTGAGCGCCCTGGGGAAATATGGGCGGGACAGATAGACAGAACAGTTGGGGGGGGGAGGCGAGGCCAGACAGGAGATGGTAGAAGACAGAAACTATACATACACCTGCCTGCGGTGAGTGTGTGAAAGACCCAAAGACAGCCTCATCACGCGAAAAACCAATTATCCCAAATTCCTTGACTTCCACAGCGTGAAGCCGAGAAATGCGGGAGCACCAGCCTTGAACACTCCATCATGCTGCGGATGAAAGCTTTGTACGTGGTCAGTCACTCAGGTGTGCCAAGAAAGGACTTTGCATGACGAAGGATGCACAGTCGGCAACTGGCTTTGGAGGCCAGCTTGGAGATGTGGCTTTCCCAGGAAAGATAATGGCAGATTAGTGAGGCCGAAAAGTTTGAATGAAAGAACGCAGATGGGGGGGGGTTCAGTTGGCTGTGACAAGAGAGGAAGTCTGTGAGCCATTTGTGGAGATGGCCTTGGATACCATTGGAAGAGAGTTTCGTGAGCTGGGCGTGGTACCAGACTGTATCGAAAGCGTGCAATATGTTGAGGGAAATGGCTCTGATCTCATGTCTGGCATTGAGGACCTCCATCCATTGCTGGGAATGCAAGAGCAGCAAGTCCAGGATAGAGAGACCTGTTCTAAATCCAAATTGATGAACGTAAATCAGGCCATTGGAGAAGAGGAAGGATTTAATGTTGGAAGCGATGATGGATTCTATAACCTTGCTGATGATTGGGAGAAGGCTGATTGGTCTGTAGTTGCAGGGATCTGTTTTTGCACCTTTTTTATACATATCGGTGATGTTTGCTGATTTCCATTCAGAAGGTAGATGACCTTGAGCAAATGAGAGGGTGAACAGAACACAGAGAGGGTGAGCAAGAGCAGCAGAGCAGGTTTTCAGGACATGTGGGCTGATGTCTTCTGGACTGGTTGCAGAATCAGAGTTGAGGTTTGACAGAAAGCTCTCCACCTTCTCAGGAAAAAAGGACACAGAGTCTGCTGGGTGTGACTGGGTAAGGTTGGTACAGAAAGGGATGGTTTGGGACACAAGATACGGAAGCAAACACGGAGTTTAGGCATTCAGCCTTTTTTATGTGCAGTGTCAGCTGTGCGGCCATGGCCAACGTAGACGCCCATGCCAACACTATTGTCACACTTTCTCGTGCTTTTGCCGAAGATGCAGTGATATCACAACACAGCTAATGTTGCTGAGGTATGTGCTGTGGAAAAGGCAAGTTAAATTAAATAATAATTGTGGTTACTGAATGAAAGGACACTGGAGCAGGCAGCCGCATGCAGATGTGGTGCTCGGCAGAGTGCTGGAATGTCAGCATGACTTTGAGGAAAGCTTTATGGAGGCTTGAATGTCTGTGTGGCTGGACAAATCATATTGTACAATGCAGGGTTTGGATTATTGTGTTCAAGCTTCACTCCTACGTGAAAGAGGAATGGACTGGGAGAAATAATTATTTTGGGACATGCTGATCCGGGCCGTGGACGGCCTCTGCACAGAAAAGGAATGCAGACACCTTGTCGCCAGGCCTCAGAATGACCGTGTGCCCAACACAACAAAAGGCAACAAAGACGCTTACGAGGTGAGAGAGAGAAATACGATGTGAACCAGAGCCATACAAGAGGAGGGGGGAGAACGTGATGTGGACTATGCAAGATGGAACAGCTGCAGCATGTGGCCAAGTTCATTTTATGAAACTGGCCTCAAACCAGTGATGAAGGTCCCGCAAAATTTACTTGCTCACCACGATTGAGAGTGTTAAAAGTTGATGACAACCTTGACTTGAACTGGTTGCATCTTTGCGGATGCTGGTCGATCCAACCTGCTGATCGGTTGGGTTCTCGACCAAGCTATATTATCCTGATGGGGTCACAGGACTGACATCCAAGCAGACAAAACCCTCTCTGGGCATCTCGACAAACCCAAGACCAAGTTCTTCTGCATCCCTCGGCACGGCTGGACGCAGCATGGTCCTTCACGGTGAGTAGTGGACACAGATTAATCTGCTTTATTTGGTGGTATGAAGATCACCCTCTGGGGACTCACAATGCGGCTGGCCAGTCAGACATCACCCCCTGTGCACTTATCGGAGCAACAGAGCCTGCTTCGAAATGTGAACACAACTGACTTTGACACCAAGTTGTATCCTCGTATTTTTTTGTTTTTTTTTTCAATGAAAATACCAGATAAGTTACCGACTTGAAAGTCGTGAGTTTATTCAAAACTGCGTTGAAACGTGTGTGTGTGTGTGTGTGTGTGTGTGTGTGTGTGTGTGTGTGTGTGTGTGTGTGTGTGTGTGTGTGTGTGTGTGTGTGTGTGTGTGTGTGTGTGTGTGTGTGTGTGTGTGTGTCTGGGTCTGGGGAGTTTTAAAATCAGAGTTTCTTTTGCATTAATTCTGGTTATGGAATCTTATGAAATGGTATTGGCATTTGAAAGGTGGACAGTAGGGATTAATAAATGACATGTTAAATTAATATATCTTTCTGTTTTGTGTTGGAGGCTAGTTTCACCTGTTAAAGAATAGACGAAACACCTAAATGTGGTCCATTAACCTTTTCTGCCGTGCTCCCCCTTTGGGTAACTGGGGTATTCGCTCTGGTGCACCGAGGCAGCACGCAAGAACAGTTGAACAATTTGTGCAACTGTTGCAATGCCAACACTTCTTCCTTTGATGAGTCCATTTTTCTGGAAACCCCCATCACTCAATCCATCCCGAAGGAGGGCAAGAGAGTTGGCGGCACTGAATGAATTACTGCTTTCTTCCAAAGTGAATTGTAAAATTGCATTAAAAGCAATACGTAAAACAAATAAATCATCTGAGGATCATTTTGAGAGATTTTGTATTTCAATAAATAATTTTTATTGACATCAATTGCAGAAATATCAAATACATCATCAATGACACATACAGTCATTCAAATTTCAGATTCAGGACACAGGGTGGAGGCTATCCCGGTGATGAAACTATACACACACGAACCGGCACTGGTAGAGCGCATCCCTCCACCAGGCTGCACAGGATCTGTTTAGATGAGATAGACTGCTCACAGAGAGACAGCCAAACAGACAGGGGTGAAAACATGAAGGTGGACGGAGGTAATAAAATAAGTCTACACACGTGTTCACCGAAACATCAATACATCTCCAACATCAAAAACAGAATGGCCTTCAATCCTTTTCGAATGGTCTTTTGGTGCTGACAGACGATTTTCAGAACGTGGTGTCATCCTCGGTTCTTCTGTGCCGATGTTATAGACTGTGAATAGAAGGGGTTAAAATGAGGAACAAAACAAAGGAGAATGGCACTCGGTGGTGCACATACCTCCATCAGGCCGAGCGGTTTACGTTTCGTATCGCGCTGATCGTCCGGATCTACATCCAAACCTGAACGAAAATCGACTCGGCTTGTTCTCATCACATATCCAATGCAACCATCAAGTTTCGTCATTGATCCATCCACAACTTCTTGAAATATTATGCTTGTTATGTATATCGTATTTGGCCCTTTCAATGATGAAGAATCACTTTGAAAATATTATTTAAATTCTTGTATCCAGATCCAGAGCTTCAACAAAATGGAATCAATTTGTCCTCGTCACACACCCAACCTGTCCACCAAATTTCATCAAAACATTTTGCAATATCTTGCTCACAGACAGACAGACAAGCAGCCAGGGGTGAAAATATAACCTCTGTCCACCTTCGGTGGCGGGGGTAACAACAAACACTGGGTGATTCACTCGGTGTTTTTGATGCTCTGGGTAGAGCTGGTACGAATTGAATATACAGATGATGTGCTGGACATGAGGAGACATTAGTGCACCTTCACATGTATCGCCAGGACACGAGTAGACAATGGACAACATGTAACAACAGATGTACAATAATCAGCTTGTGGTCCATTTTTAAGAAACACATTGGTGTTGTGCAATAAAACTGGGATAATCTAACCTTTGTTATCGCAACATCATTCCAGAAATAACAACTCCAGTCAGTGTTTAACTTTTTCGTGCATGACAACACCAATCTGTCTGTGAAAACAATTTGGATTCTGTTCCGGTGCCATTCAGCACTGGACATCCAGCGGCTCCTCTCTCAGCAATGTTCTAACAAATGGAACATGTCCTTTAATCCTGGAAAATCACAGTCATCTCATCGTGACAGAAGAATTATCAAATGAATGCTCATATCAATTTATTTGGTCATCCACTGCAAGAGGTTCAGTCTGTTGAACTTCTCAACTTCTCTGTCAGCCATGGGCTTTCCTGGGCTGAGCACAGAGAAAAGTTGGCCTCCAAAGTCAGCCACAGAATCGGGAGCTTTCGACGTTCCAAGTCTTTCCTTGAATCATCGGAACGACCCATTGTCCACAAGTCCTTTGTGCACATCTCATTGGAGTACTGTTCTCCCCCATCGGCTGGAGCCCCAGCATCACGTCGATTTCCTGGGTTCTGTGTAGTCTAAATCTCTCAACATTATTGAAATCTTCCATGATGACGCAGAAGCACAAGACCAGTTTCTCTCACATTGCAGATGGGTTGGTGGCCTACCCATGTTTTTGTAACTTCTTCTCCGATATTGGTCTCTCTGCTCTCTCACGTCTTCTGCCATCCCCCACAACTCCGGGAAGAACATTTTCATCTAGTTCCCACTCCTGGTTAAACATCCAAAATCCAGGGTGACTGTACATCTCTTATCTTTTCTTCTTCTCTTCTCCAATGTGCAAAACCAGCTTCCAGAGGCTGTGCTTTCCTTCTCTTCCCTCCAGGGTTTCAAAGCAGGTGGTGCTGCACCATCTCATGTTATCTCCCATCCCGACTCAAAATCTTTTGCACCCCAGTTAACCTTTCTTCTCCCAACATCTTGCTGCATGTTTATGAGTTGCCTTTTCCCATATATCTTTGCTCTCCTCAAGTTTGCTCATTCCATTGTTTCATTTCTTCAAGAGTTCCCCACTGCCGTATTATCAGTTCATCCTCTCCATCCCCTTGCTCTTTCCCTGAGCTTCCATCTTGCAGAGAAACACTAAGTAAAGAGGATATGAAAGAGAGAAAAAAAAGAGGGCTGCTTACCATCAATGGCTCTGAAGTGAAGTTCAACGTTTCAATGGAACACGCTTTATCCACTTATATTTCATCATCTCCTGTAACGCATGATGATGGACATGTGTGAAATCAAATGTGAACACGAGCAGGAAATGTCTTCAACAGTGAACAACAGCATTTTGCTCCACAACAACAGGAGTTCAGGTACCCCAGCATGTGGGCATATTTGTTCACGTAAATCAAATCTTTGAAAAAGGGATCAAACCCTCACCTGCATTGTCAGTCGATTCACCGACAGGATAGTGTATGACAAAAACATTGGCAGAATTTCTCGAAAATAAATTGAGAAAACTCACCTCCATCAATATATTCCAGAACAAGGACCACTAATTTGGATACTGCATAGTTGTGGTGTCACTCTGGCGGGGGTGGGGGGTGGGGGGTTAAATCATAGTTCTTCCTTTGATGGACTGCCAACGCTTCTTCCTTTCAATGAGTCCATTTTTCTGGAATCCCCTTCACTCAATGCATCCCGACTGTGGGCGAGAGAGATGACGGCACTGACTAAATTCCTGCATTCTTCCAAAACGAATTAAAAATTGCATCAAAATTAATACGTAAGACAAATAAATCATCAGAGGATGACTTTGAGGCTTATCTTCGACAAAATGGAATCAATTTGTCCTTGTCGCACACGCAATCTGTCCCACCAGGTTTTGTCGAATCCGTTCATTACATTTTGAGATATCAAGCTGTTCATCGTTTTTCGCCATATCACTCAAATGGTGAAGAATCGCTGAAAAAAACTGCAGTGTATGCATCCAGATTTTCACTTCAATCGAACCAATTCATCCTTGTCAAACACCCAACAAGTCCACCAAATTTCGTCCAAACGTTTTGCTGTATCTTGCTCACAGACAGACAGACAAACAGCCCGGGGTGAAAAGATAACCTCTGTCCACCTTCGGTGATGGGGGTAACAACAAACACATGGGTGATTCACTCGGTGTTTTTGATGCTCTGGGAAGACCTGGTACTAATTGAATATACAGATCATGTGCTGGACATGAGAGGACAGAAGTGCACCTTCACATGAATCGCCAGGACATTAGCAGACAATGGACAAGATGTTACAACACAGATGAACATCAATCAGCTTGTGGTCCATTTTTAAGAAACACATTGGTCTTATGTAATAAAACTGGGATCATCTCACCTTTGTTATTGCAACATCATTCCATAAATAACAACTCCAGTCAGTGTTTAACTTTTCGTGCATGACAACACCAATCTGTCTGTGAAAACAATTTGGATTCTGTTCTGGTGCCATTCAGCACTGGACATCCAGCAGCTCCTCTCTCAGCAATGTTCTACAAATGGAACATGTCCTTTAATCCTGGAAATCACAGTCATCTCATCGTGACAGAAGAATTATCAAATGAATGCTCATATCAATTTATTTGGTCATCCACTGCAAGAGGTTCAGTCCGTTGAACGTTGAGGCCTCACCATCAGCCATTAGCTTTCCTTGGCTGAGCATATCGAAAACCTGGCCTCCAGAGCCAGCCACAGACGAGGGAGCTTTCGACGTTCCAAGTCTTTCCTTGAATCATCGGAACGACTCATTGTCCACAAGTCCTTTGTGCACATCTAATTTGAGTACTGTTCTCCCCTGTAGGCTGGAGCCCGAGCATCACGTCCATTTTCCTAGATTGTGTGTAGTCTACATCTCTCAACATTATTGAAATCTTCCATGATGACGCAGAAGCACAAGACCTTTTGTTCTCACATTGCAGATGGGTGGGTGGCCTCCCCATGTTTTTGTAACTTCTTCTCTGATATTGGTCTCTCTGCTCCCTCAGGTCCGAGGCCATCCCCCACAATTCCAGGAAGAACATCTTCATCCAGTTCCCACTCCTGGTTAAACATCCAAAATCCAGGGTGATTTACGTCTCTTATTTTATCTTCTTCTCTTCTCCTTTGTGTAAAACCAGCTTCCAGAGGCTGTGCTTTCCTACTCTTCCCTCCAGGGTTCCAAAGCAGGTGGTGCAGCACCATCTCATGTTATCCCCCATCCCAACTCAAAATCTTTTGCACCCCAGTTAAACCTTCTTCTCCCAACATCTTGCCGCATGTTTATGTGTCGCCTTTTCCCATCGATCTTTGCAGCTCTCCTGCAGTTTGCTCATTTCATTGTTTAATTTCTTCAAGTTTCCCCATTGCCCGATTATCAGTTAATCCTCTCTGTCATCTTGCTCTTCCCCTGAGCCTCCATCTTTCAGGGAAACAACAATTAAAGAGGATACGAAAGAGAGAAAAAGGAGGGCTGCTTACCGTCGATGGCTCCACAATGAAGTTCAGCGTTTCAAGGGAAAACGCTTTATCAATTTGTATTTCATAATCTCCTGTAAAGTATAATGATGGATGTGTGGGAAATCAAATGTAAACCCGAGCAGGAAATGTCTTCACCAGTGAACAATAGCATTTTGCAACACAACAACAGGACTTCAGATACCCGAGCATGTGGACTTATTTGTTCACGCAAATTAAATTTTTGAAGAAAAAAAAGTATCAAACCCTCACCTGCATCGTCAGTCGATCGACAGGATCCTTACACAGCATCCAAGTCAGAAGGGTGCCCAGGAGGGGTTTTGCAAAGGGTGGGAGCTGGAACACGACTTCAAAGTCAGTGCTGTCATCTGTCATTGGCTGCAAGGAAATAAAACAAATGCATTTGTGACAGAATCCTAACCCATCATCACAAGCGAATGCTCACATTTCCGTCATGAACATTTTCTCAACAAGCAGGAACTTATGCAATGACCGAGACCTGACTCGAAACTAGTAAAATCGATTTTGATTCACCAAGTTGTGGAACAAAAGAAAAGTTGTATTGTGAGTTGTAAAATACTCTCTCACCTCAATAACTGGATCGGAAGCCTCCATCGATTTAAATCAATAAATATGTGAAAACTCAAATGTTTTGGAGTAGAAATTAAACGGAGCAAAAAAACAACATTGTTCGCCGAAGTTTTCCAGAGAATTGTTTTTACAATTTAAATAAATAAATAATGGTCGGTACCAACAGGAATTACAAGAGAAAAGAGGAAATGAAACAATTATTTGTTTCATTCTGCAGTGGATAAGAAATGACAGTGAGAGAGATGTGATGAATGTTACAAACATGAATGATGTTGAAGGAGATCAGAGATCATGTCTTCAGACAGGACTACCCTGCGGAACCTCCACTCGTCAAACAAAGAGATCTTAACATCAAAATTATCGCCATGATCATGGGTAAATAATGGTGTGCTGAGCAAGCCAAACAACGTCCCAGCACCTTTCACTCAGCACACACACACACACACACACACACACACACACACACACACACACACACACACACACACACACACACACTCTCAGCACACACACACACACACACACACACACACACACACACACTCACACACACACACACACTCCACTGCCTTCACTCACAACACATTCAACTCAGCACATACTCTCCACTCCTTTCACTCACCACTCTCACACTCCAATCACTCATCACATATCCCCACTCCCTTAACTTCTTCTTGCGTATGTCACCTTGGCTGCCGGGTAGCTATCGTTTTGTTGGGGCACGACTATGCCGCTGATGCGGTGCCCCTATACCAGTTCACTGGTACTTATTTCGCCAACCTCACAAGGATGACAGGCTGAGTCAACCCCGCCTGGTGTTAATTCAGTGGTCAACAGAGCTCAAACTCAGGACTGGAACATCCCAAGGCAGCCACCCTCCCCACGAATCCAACACCAGGGCTTGACTCACCAGACTTTTCACATGGCACACACTCTTCATTCCCTTTACTCAACACATCCTCACACTCTCTTCACTCTTCACGCTTTTCACTGAACACACATTCAGCAATGTCAATCTCCTGTGCAGATTCTCTCCACACACTTAATTCACTTTCATCCATGAACTGTTCAAACTCCGTTACCCCCGCCAAGTGACTATCCCTTCCTTCATCCGATCGTAACGCTTTCTGCAGCAAAGACTGTGATTTTCAAAATAACAATTAGGTTGGTTATGTTCAAAAGGAGAACTCTGGGCACAATCATGATGACAGGAATTTGTGAGAATGATCATGACACGATAACAAACAATACTCACTTCAAGAATATCGTCTCCATGAAAATGCTCTCCGACTAACAACTTCATGAATAAGATTCCCAAAGACCAGACGTCAACTGGGGGACCTTCATAGCCACATTGGCCACCCTGTGAAATTTCTGGAGCCATGTATCCACGCGTACCAGCGAAGTCATAAAGTAGTTGGCCACTCTTGAACCTTGTCGCAAGGCCAAAATCAATTATTTTCAAAATGCCTGGAGGGCTGTAGATGATCTTTTGGAGCTGGAGGAGAAACAGAAATCAATTTATGAAAAGAAAAATCAAACCTTGGATGATAAAACAAGTTAAAATAAAGATGAGAAATTTGATAACAAGGGCAGGCAAGAAAAAATAAAAAATTACAGGAAGAGAAAAGTTTTAAAAAACAATAAACAAAAAAAAAACCATCCTCGACCAAGACCAGAAGTATAAATAATAAGATGGAGAAGGATCAAGTGAGTGAGAGCGTACAGTGAGGAGTACGAACAACATCGATGCAGAAGATGAAAGTTTGTTCAAATGAGAACAATCGGAGGACAGAACGAGAAGGCTGCAAGATGTAGGGGTGTGATTTGATTTTGGATTTGATGAGTAATAACACTCTTTCTGGAGCGTTGGTGCTGCCGAAGCAGTTCCTTGGCAAGGGCTACACTCAATGATTTGCCATTGCCTTCCCAGAATTGTTTGTCTGTGCTCTATCCTTTTAAACGCTGATCGTCAAACAAGGAAGCAGAGAGGTGTAATAGTAAAGAGAAAAGAGGAGGTAGTGTAGCAGTCTGGGTGAAGGATAATATCGTATCAAGAGAAAGGGGGTGATAGGAAGGAAGGAATTAATGTCGAGGGTTGTGTCTGGATGGAGATGATGGATGAAAGAATGGTTAGGTATTCATCGGATAGGTTTATCAGGCTCCTGGTGTGGTGTGATGGAAGAGTGAGACAGAAGGGTTCACGAGTAATTACTGAAGGCATGTGGTAAGGGAAGTGATTTGATTGTAAGTTATTTTAATTTGTCAGGGAGAAATTGGTCCAGGAACAAGCAAAGGACAGAGGACACGAGGAATTTCTCGATCTAGTTCAGGATTGCCTTTTAATTCAGTTTGTAGATAATCCCATGAGGAGGAGTGAAGTGTGAGACCTCTCCTTCAGTAATAAACTCCACTCGAACCCACTCTACCCCCACTGACCCAAATTCCTTCCTCGCTGTGCTGCACAAAAAATGCTTTTCAAGTTGCAGTGTTTACAGAACATATCACAGTGTACGCTGATGTAGTTTGTTACCTTTATATCTCTGTGCACAATGTTGTGACTGTGCATATGGTCAACAGCGGCCGCCATCTGGAAGGAGGAGATCAAAAACATGAAAACGTGGGCACAGATTGACTTGTGATTGTTGAGATTGTCCATTTTTTTTTAGTTCACTGCCTTCTGTCGATTTTCAAAAACAAATCAACATCACATCGAGATGAAACACTCTTTCAACTCACCTGAGCCATGAGAGGCCATGCCTGTTTTTCTGAAAGTTTCCCCCACGAAAGAAGTTTCTCGAAAAGTGATTCTGCAAACATGGAACAGTATTAGACATTTTTTCACAGAAACATACAAGTACAAGGCAATGAGTGTTTTTAATTTTTGAGAAAACACAAGTGGAGGAAAAGTATTTTATTTTAAGATGTGAATGTTTGATTGTTAAAATGAATGATCGCCATGGTTTGACACAAGCAAGGAAATTAATTGAGAAAAGTCACCTCCATCAACATATTCCAGAACGAGGACCACTAATTTGGAAACTGTATAGTTGTAGGCATGAAGCAACTTCACTGTCGGGAAACAAGAAAGGGGAGCACAAGTTAAGATGACATAATAAACTCACCCACAGGGAAAAAGTTTTAAACAACATAATAAACATGTGAACTTCATTTGTGAATTTCATGTGACCCTTTCAATGGCACGTAATAAATGGGAGAATGGTCCTTTCTCTGTTGATGATGTTGTTTGGAAAGGTTAGGATGGAACTTCTCAGCACTGTCCCATCAATCACAGATACATCTATTAAATAAGTACATGGACCTCCCAGGGCTTTCTTCAGAATTAAATAAGAACCCGGGTTGGGAGGAAGGCAGTGGAGGGAATCCGATCAGTGAAGGGAATACAAATGGCGCAAACAAGGAAGGGACGGGGGGAGGGTGGGTGGGGGGAGGCGTTCTGTGGGTAGTGTATGTACTAATTACTTTACATAAAAAGTGGAATTGAGTTCGCAGAAAGAACTTAAGAGAACTATTGTGAAAAGACAACATTCTGCCAACCTGTTCGGATATGGTTGGCCGATTTGTATTCAGTAAGTTTGATTTACAGTGTGGTGCAGTCTCATTATTGATTACACAAAAGCATTCAAAAGTGAAATACGAAGAGCAAATAAGAGAATCCGGTTTCTCAATTCCAGTTTGTGGGGGTGAGTGTGGGGGTGAGGGGGGGGTGGTTGGATATCATGTTGGTGTTGGTGCTCCAGATATCAGACATTGAATATCAGTGTCATTCCAATTTTGTCATTCCTTCCAAGCTTGTATTTGAGGGGATTTCATCCCCACGTGTTTTTTCATTTCAAAAACATGTTTTTTCTGACTTGTTTAACTCTATTTTTTGCAATCTGTGAGGCAACGACATCATCATGGCAATGATGACGTCATTGACATCCTTGGGTGGCAATGACATCATCCAGTATAAGGCCCAACGCAGGGAAGTGTGAGCCACAGTGTTTCAGGGAACCCTCATTGTAGAAAGTGATCAGTGTGCCTAAATAGTTTACTCAAAATTTTGGAGGAGATATTCTAAACAAGCGTTTGAAAATCTATAAAAAAAAATGTATGGTCTTCCTGGTCTATATTGAGTCCTTCATGTGCTCACTCTGGGGAATTTGTCATGAAGTTGTCAATAAGGGCCTGTTTTTTATTTTCACATTTGTAAATTAATGATATTTAGCCTGGTGTTGGCGCAGTGGTTAGGGCAGCGGCTTGGGATCCAAAAGGTCCTGAGTTCAAGCCCCGTTGGGCCACTGAATTAATACACCAGGGGGTTGACTCAGCCTGTCATCCTTCCGAGGTCGGCGAAATGAGTACCAGTGTACTGGGCCAGTGTATACCCCGGTTAAAATAGTTGTACCATATCCCTGTGTCGTAAGAGGCGACCAGGGTTGCGTCAGGAAGGGCATCCGGCGTAAAACATGTGCCAAATCACTATGCGGATCATACGGATGATCCACTGTGGCGACCCCTAACGGGAGCAGCCAAAAGAAGAAGAAGAGAAATTAATGATATATATTGTAGGGCTGATATAATTATTTCCATTGTTTATGCTAGTCTTGGTTCCCAGTATGACAAATAGCCCCAATATTATTTGAAAATAGAATTGGATCAGCTCGAAAAGGGTCTTTCCATGTGAACTGACGGAAAACGTCGAAATTGACCATTTTCACACTAGAAGGCTCTTCTTGGTGCCTATAAATTCCCTTGAGTCCAATCCGATAGAAAATAAATATTTTTTCTAATGATATTGCTTGAAAGTTTCTTCGAGTAATAGTAAACTTTCATGTTATTTTCAGGATTAGGGAACTGATATGACTTGGCTAGCAAATTGGGTTTGGCCAGTGAAAATCTCCACCGGTCCGTCACATTTTGCATTTCAGTCAATAGTTTAGACTAATAACATGGCAATTAAATTATTGTTCGTTATATACTCAAATACAATGGGAGTGATTAATCTGACCAAGTATCATTCCCTTATTCCCCATATTAGTGAAAATATCATCTGATGAAAATTTCTCCACCGGTCCGTCACATTTTCAGAAAGGTGATTTTTCTGTGTAATTCATGTTATTTTCCATCATAAATGCTTTTGATTATATTACTAAGCTTACTGATAGCATTGATGCAGTATTTGATTCAGGTTATCATTTCTGGACAATTTTGGGTTTTTGACCCTTCGAATGACAGTCATCAATGAGCTGACAGTCATTTTAAACAATGGTTCACATAGCATTATGAAACAATGGTACAAGCTATAAAACCCCAAAACTACAATGTTTTTCTCCTGGACCAATCATTAGAGCTGACTTTGCTGTTGTTTGAGCGGAAAACTTGCATGTCAGCCTGACCAAATCAAAAAATCCTACCCTATTTTGAAAATGATGACATTTTGTGATGACCAATCCTTTTTATAAACTTTTTTTTTCAAAATGTTCAGTGAATCTTGGATTTTTTTTTCTGCTGCAACAACTTCACTGTAGATGAAAATTGATTTTTTTCACAACTTCTGAAACAATTTGGCTCACACGTAGCTGCTTTGATCCAATGATTTTGTGGGGTGTTTACATGGGGAACCCCCGACCCCTATAACCTCACCGATATATCTCAAACAAGCCTCTTCCCCATTTCCATTTACATCCCATAAAATATTCCCGTCTCTTCCGTCTCCACTCGGACATTCTGCTACCTTGTTGTCCTTCAGTTATGAAGTCATCTATTTATTTTATACGCCAACATAGCGGAATTTTTCTTTACCTTCTCTCCTTTCTCTGCTCCTTCCTTTCCCTTCCATCACCACAATCCTATTGCCACCCAATCTCCCCCCCTTCTCCCAAACTCTGCTCACTTCCTTTCCTTCTTCTACCATGTTACATTCTCATATTTTACTGAATTTACTCCCTACATGTATGTATGTACACAATAAAGAGATACCTCCATTCCTATCCTCTTGCCTTCTGTTCCTTTACTCAACATCAGCATTTCCAATCTCTTCCCTCCCCACCTCTCCCTGTCCTGTGTGTGCATAACAAATAAATGCCGGATAAAGGTGTGACGTGATCACATCTATTTAATAAGGAGGAGGTACTTCATGATTTCCTTGAAAGACTCAGAAGAACAAAAAGACCCAAAAGTTCCCAATGACCCAAAAGACCCAGATGAACCAAAAGTCCCCGAGGACCCAAAAAATCCCCAAAGACCTAAAAGACCTAAAATCTGATCTTGTGTCAAGAAGTATTCAGCCGCCTCAGTCAATACTTTGTAGAAGTGCCTGTGGGAGTGATTACAGCTTTGACTCTTCTTGGGTATGTGTGTATCAGCTTCTCTCATCTGGATTTGGGGATTTTCTCCCATTCTTCCTTGCAGCTTTGCTCATGCTCTATTAAGTGAGATGGATAGCATCAGTGAACAGCGTCCTTCAAGTCTTTACACAGATTCTCAATGGGATTCAAGTCTGGGCTTTGCCCGGGCCACTCAAGGACTTTCACGTTCTTGTTCTGAAGCCATTCCACTGTTGCATTGGCTTGATGCTTGGGGTCGTTGTCCTGTTGGAACATAAATCTTCACTGCAGTTTAAGGTCTTTTGTACTCTGAAGCAGGTTCGCCTCAAGGATTTGCCTGTATTTGGCAAATCCTCAAGGATTTGCCTCATTCTTCCTCTTGAAAATCTTTCTTCAAATGTCCTTTTGCTATCAGTGAAGCACCAGTCCTTTTATTCATGAAGTACAACCATAGGTTTGAGTGAAATGAGTGAAACACTTACCAATGTTGGGATGATCAAGCGATCGCATTATTTCAGCTTCATTCAAGAGCTGCAAAAAGAATTGAAGAAATTTGAACAAACTCATTCTTTAAACTGTATAAAGGTTAGCTTCCTCCATAACCACAAAATTGTAACTGTGAGAAACTCACCAGCTTCAGGGGGCAATATTCTCCATCACAGACAAATATCTAAACTGTTTTGTTTCAAGAGCTTAAACAAAAACCGTTATATCCACATTCACACAAACTTACGCTTGATGCCCTGTTCGGGTCCTTTGCCTTCTTCAATGCAGCCTGAAAGCGACAAGACAAAGAGTCATATTCTGACGTCGTAGTCACAATTTGGAAAGACGAGGAAAAAAAAATTGAAAAAGAAAAAACAGATTGTACCACTTCTGCAGATTTGACATTCCTTCCTTCATAGACTATTGCAAAACCTCCATGTCCAATTGGGGAGATAGCCTTCCAGTCCCCGACCTGATAACAAACGGAAACAGAGTTTCATAACAGTCCTTATGGGTTATAAGAGAAATGTTGAAGCTATGTTTATTCGAACTAAAAAGGAGAAAATAATTTGAATGACGATTGGGACCAAATTTTCATTGGGCTTCACGGCCTTGCAGCATACCTGCCTGCTGTACTGCTTGAGCATTACCTTTCACCAAGCCCAGAGCTTGGGCCAGGGTGAGTTGATGGAGGTGGATGGAATCCATGTTTGTTATTATCTTTGTGTGGTCTTTGTGCTGTGAACATACTTTGACCTGCAGGGTGGTGGAGCACATCAACAGTTCTGGCTGTGGTGCTCTTTGTGCTCATGGATTTGCTTTGGCCTGCAGGTTTGTGGAGTAAATCAACAGTTCTGGCTGTGATGCTCTTTGTGCTCGGGAAACTTTGACCCATGGGGTGGTGGAAAAGTTTTGACCCATGGGTGGTGTAAATCTTCGACCCGTGGGGCGGGGGAGTAAATCAATAGTTTATGCTGCCGGTGCTCTTTGTGCCCATGGACTTGCTTCGGCCCTCAGGCTTGTGGAGTAAATCAACAGTTCATGTTGCAGGTGCCCTTTGTGCTCGGGGACTTGCTTCGGCCCGTGGGGTGATGGAGTAAATGAACAGATTGTGCGGCAGGTACTCCTTAATCCTTTTGACTCGGCTCGGTGAACGTGATGAGGGTCAAATTGAGTGACTTTTGTGAAAATCAGTGACTTGTTGTAAGCTGAATAAGCATAAATTTAATGCATTGAGGAGAGCGGGGAGAGTGGGATATGAGGACACGGATTGAGTGGGGGTTGGGGAAGGAAGAGTGGAGGCAGTGAGTGGGGTGGAGGTTGGGATGAGTTTCTCGAGGGTGGGGGTGAGGAGTCAAATGTGAAAGAAGAGCCAAGGGGTACGCAAGGGGAGGTGGGGAGCGAGTGGAGAGAGAGAGAGAGAGAGAGAGAGAGAGAGAGAGAGAGAGAGAGAGAGAGAGAGAGAGAGAGAGAGAGAGAGAGAGAGAGAGAGAGACAGACAGACAGACAGAGACAGAGAGAGACAGAGAGGTTTGTGTGTGTGTGTGCGTGTTATGATAGCAGGCAAGGGTAGTGGTTCCAGCAGGTCAGTCAGGGCAGTGCAGCAGAATGATGACCTTATTGTCCCAAACAAATAAAGATGGTACTGGCTGTGCCAGGTTGGAGGCAGTTCAGAAGCAAAGTCAGGCGAGGTAGTTTGAATGTGTGATCAAAAGCGGGGATGGGTGGAGGAGAGATGTCGAGGTGGTTGAGATGAATGAAGAGGGTTGGAAGTGTCGTGTGTGTGGACATCAGACGGGAAATAGATAGGGTGAGGAGGGTGGTCGGAGGATACAAGTTATTGCACGCGGGTTTGGATGGAAGGAGGACTGGCGTGAGAGTAATCGTTTTGAAAGAGATCAGCAAGTCAGTTGTCAGAGTGGAAAGATGGGATGGATGGATTGTAATGGCATGGGTGGTGATACAAAGGTAAACGGTTTGTCGAATGCCGGAATATGGGCCACAAACGGGAAGGACTGGGGAAGAGAAGGATGAATTCAGGGACACACTGGAGAGGATCATGGGAATGGTTGAGGTGGATGTTATGCTCTGCATTGTGGTGGACTTCCACGAGCATGTGGGAGTAGCGGAGCCGGGTGAGAGGAATGTGTTGGTAAATTTGGTTGGGGAACGAGGAACAGAGTGTTGACAGCTTGTGGAGCTGGGAGAAGGCATGGGATGGCTATTGCTGCTTCATTCTTTCAATAGAGGGAAAGCTACAAGATTACCTATCGGAGTTGACATTATCAGAACAGAACTGGATTTGGTGGTTGTAAGGAAGCGACAGTTGTGGAGGGTTAAGGATTGTAACAAAGTGGCTGGATAGCATGCCACCACCCAGCGCAAGTCTGTGGTGTTTGTGGTACAAATTAAAAAAGAAGGGAAGTTAAGAGCAGGGATCGGAAGATTATTATGTGGGGGAAGTGGAGGGGAAACTTTGTTGTGGAGTACAAGAAGAGACTGAGGTATGAGCAACTTAGTGAAGAAGCGGAAGGTTTGGAGGAGGATTGGAAGAAATATGGAGAGGCCTTTAGGAGAATTGCAGAAGTTTTGTGTGGAAGGACATCAGGAAAGGGTGCATCATCGAAGGATAGAAACCAGGTCTGGTGGATGGTTGAGGTAGCAAAGGCAGTTTGTGAAGAGGAGTAGGTTTGGAAGAGGATAGAGAAGATCAAGGATAGGGGAGGCAGCTGGATGTGGGGTTGCTACACCTGTATGGGCAGAAGGATGCAGCAATAAGAGCTGGCTGTGGATAAGGTGAGGAATGATATGGATGAGGATGATATGAGAAAGAAGATGATCTTGAAGTTGGCTCATGACAGGGACATGGATGGTGAGGATATGAGATGGGGATTGGGGCGGGCGGTGATTGAGGATGGTGGTTTGAGGCGAGCGACAGAGATGGGTGCAGAATTGAAGGTGTGGGAAGGATATTTCAAAGAGCCATTGAACTGGAAAGGAAGCAATGGTGAGCTGGAGCGATCATGTTATGCAGTGGGGAAAGTGGAGTTGGTGGAGATCACAGAGGAGGAAGCGCAGATGGCATTGAAGAGGATGAAGAAGGGAAGAATTACCGGCATTGATGAGGTGTGTGCAGAGATGATAATTGCGGCAGAAGGCATCTGAGTCAGTTGGAAGAAGAAGCTGTTGAAAATATGTATGAACAAGGGTTCAATTCCAGATGATTGGAGGACAGGGTTAATTGTGCCGACATGGAAGGTGAATGGTGATATTCAAGATCCGGCGAAGTCATGTAATGAAGGGGCTGGAGAGGATTCTGGACAGGTGGGTAAGGAAGAGTGTTTATATGGAGATTGGAGAAGAGCAGCAGAAGTTTCAAAAGGCTAAGGGATGACGGAGCGGATGTTCACATTGAGACAACTGGTGGAGAAGAGGTTGGAGGTGCAAGGTGAGATAGCATTTGGTTTTGTGGAACTGGAGAAAGCCAACGACACTGTTCCGAGAGAGACGGTGATTGTGACACTGAGATGGATGGGAGTGCTGGAAGTAGAATTTTGGTTGGTGGAATGGATGTACAAGGGAATGAAGGGAAGACTTTTGGTTGGTCCTGGGAAGTCTGATAAGTTCAGCCTGAACATCGGTTTGAGGCAAGAAGCGCTCTCAGCCCAATCATGTTTATCATGGTGATAGAACTGGTAAGCAACAAGGTGAGCTTGAGTGGTAGTATGGGGAGGATGCTGTATGCGGATGATCTGGCTGTTGTGATGGAGAGTGGGCGGGAGTAGAAGTAGGCATTTGGGAAGAATGGGCTGAAGATGAGTATGGAGAAGACTGAAGTGATGTGGGTCAGGCAGCAGAGAAAAAAATGAATATCAGGATAGAGGAAAGGAGATTGGACAGGGAAATAGGTTTGAGTATCTGGCAGGAGCAGTGACCGTGGATGTTAAGTCGGAGGCAGTGGTGTGGAGGAGGATTCAGGTGGGTGCGAATGCGTGAAGGAGGGTGGAGGGAGTAATGGCAGACAGAAATATATCAAGAAAGTTGAAAGGGAAGGTTCTGCTGACTTGCATAAGGCCAGTCTACATTTACGGTTTGGAGACCCTGGAACTTAAAAAGAGACAATAACAGAGGCTGCAGGTTTGTGAAAACAACTGTGTCAGAAAGATGGCAAGAATGAAGACAGTAGAGAGAAGTAGGATGGTTGAACTGAGGCAGGAGACTGGTGTGCACAAGACCTGATGGTGAGATTGTTGAAATGCCAGCTGAGGTGGGCTGGACAGTTGGTGCGGACGGAGGAAGAGAGAATGGCAAAGAGAGTGGATAGGTTGAGGGAGCAAGGTAGGAGGAAAGAGGCAGACTGCAGTTTAGATGGGAGGATTGTGTGAGGAGGGATATCCATCAGGTAGGCATGGTTGGAAAGTCGAGAGAGAGTTGACTGAAGCGCCAAGGGCAGGGCCTCGAGTTCGGTTCATGTGCCAAGAGTAAGGTATAACGGAAACCTTGAAGCATTACCCTGCAAGGTCCATAATCTAAGTAAAGCAGCTACGGCTGTGTAAGATTTGCAGCCGGAGATATATCTGTGGTCAGAGGCCTCAGGGCCAGAGACCGGGAAGATAAGCCCGGGACACCCCCTACATGGGAGCCCTGAACTCTGGAGCCATTACAAAATGCTTTGTTACAATGTTATCATTATTTTGTTATTAACCTCCGCCATCGAAGATGGACGGAGGTTACTGTTTTCACCCCCTGTCTATTTGTTTGTTTGTTTGTTTGTGAACAGTATTGCGGAAAAACTCCTGGACGGATTTCGACGAAACTTGGTGGGGGGATTAGGTATGGTCCAAGGATCATGCCATTAGATTTTGGACTTGGTCGAAAGTCCAATATGGCCGCTATGGCGGCCATTTTGAAAAAAATATTTTAATTTTTTTTGCATTTCTACATGTTTTAAGTGATTTCCAACCACCCCCCACCCCCTCCCAAAAAAATTGTTAGACAAAAAAAACCCAGAAATTTTGCACCTTTTTTTTCAAAAAAATTTCGATTTTATTTTTTTGGCATTTCTACATGCGCGTCCATCGAGTTTCGTTTATTCAATCGTGGTTCAGTAGAGTCTGATCCGTTTTGACCTGCAACGAATAGGATATCAGGTTCATTTAAGTGACCCAGCAGTATTGGCAGCGGAGGTTTTGCACTCTGCCGAGTGCTCCCCCTCTAGTTTAATTTGTAATGAGGATGCCATGCTGTGGAAGGTGGAATTAAGCTGCTGTTTTCACTTTAACATGGCATGCGTTTCAAACATGGGAAATTCTTCTGGATTCTTTGTAGTTAATTCGCCGAATCAACTCAGGAGATCACCACGATCAGTTTTGTGCATCACATTGCACATCAGAAAGCACCAGGAGAACTCCACAAAATAATGCCAACAACAACAACAACAACAACAACACACACACACACACACACACACACACACACACACACACACACACACACACACACACACACCTCATCCATTTATACTGGAAAATATGTAGGTAATACAATATTTTGCTTACATAAAATAGTCTCCCAACGTCGTTTTCCTTCTCCTCACTCGAGTCATCCTCATTGTGCTTGATGCTCTGCGAGTCATCATCTTCATACTCACAATCATCGTCTGCAAATACAGTTAAGTGGCAAATATTAATTTACAAACGGGGGATTCTGTTCAGGAAAAGGATGAAGGAATAATTGTGAACAAAACAAATGCACCTGACACTGCGTTGGACAGCGACAAATAAAGGCAAATGCCCAACCCCTGTAACAATGTTATCTTTTTGTGATTGGAGCAATGGTTGTCCGGGGTTATAATTGCCGTTTCTGTTAAAAATAGCAACCCTGATGGACCACACAACAAGGCAGGATTTCCAATGCATTTGATCATTAATGTTACATTTTCATAAAAAAATTTCTGTTTGCTGTCTGTCTCCCTCTGTCTCTCACTCTTTCTCTCTCGCTCTCTATCTCTGCCTCTCTCTCGTCCTCCCATCATCAGGTGTCATCTACAATCCAGAGGTTGACTATTATGCAGCAACATTCAAAGCTGAATCTTTCACTTCCTCGTCCATTACATTCTTTGCCTCCCTCCAATTCATTCAACATTTCCTGTCAGTATTGGGTTTCTTTTGGTTGAGATTCTGCTCAAATTGGCCAAATATTATCGATCTGATGCCTCTTTGCTGTAGTTAGACCTGCCATTGTCCATGTCGATTTTTATTCTTTCCAATTTACTGTCATCACTCTTCTGAGCAATGACACCTTGAAAGATGTGTTTTTCTTTTCTTACACCATACTGTTTGTCACTGCAATCTCATCATCTGTCTTCTCTTCAATTCACTCGTGGGTCACACTCAGCTAGAACTATCTGAAATTACTTGGCTCATTAAACTGATGGTTCTGAAGTTGCTGCAATCTGTTCAATTGTTTTTATTAAATCTTACATCTTCAGCATCAATTTCAGATCATCGATTATAATCAAACACAGGAGTTGCCTCACTAATCAAAACGAGTCTTTATAAAGACAATAACAGGTCTGTGTGGACGGAATAATGACAAAGAATATTCTCAACAAAGTACTGAGTTGGGTGTGTTAACCACCCTGGGACACAAATGGAAATGGTGATTCAGAAGTCAGCCCTTCTTAAAAGAACCTGCTCTTGAAACATCACTTCACCTTATTCCCCATGGTGGTTAGCATGGTCAAGAGCGGAAAGGATTAATGACTCGAAGGGTCCTCGATCTCCGATCCAAGCACCCTGACCTAAATTCCAAATTCCAGGCCGAACCCACACAGGGCGTTGCATCAGTGATCAAACTTACAGCCTTGTGCTGCAAATTAAAGGAGGATGAAAAGGAAGTAATCATCATGACGACCAAGCAGCCACTGCCGAGAAAGTGAAAAGAAATGAACCAAACGACAACAACCTTTTTTTTTTCAGGTCTCCACTCCTAAAAGTCTTTAACTATCCTCATACAGGAAAAAAAATACTTATAACCAAGACAACAAGTTTATTCTGTAAAACATTCTTTCTCAAAACTCACCGGTAAATAGATTTTCCTTGAAGGATCGTTTGCTCACACGGGGCTGTGAATTCCTGCAGAAAATAACAAGGAAAGAGGTCTTGTAAAGCTCTCGTTACAAAAATCCTCCAACATATAAGGGAAGTGTGTGCGTGTGTGTGTGTGTGTGTGCGCGCGCGTCTCTGAGTCTTATCGAACTGAAAATGGCTCGGCCGATCTCCATATTTTGCATCCGTGCTGGGGCTACTCATCATCGTCAGGTCAGGGGCACAAAATAATCCCACACCCCTTCCCCACAAGGGTGTGGAGACTACTTACAATTTTCACCTGTAAATGTGGAACATTGCAAATGGTTTACTGACCCCTGCTGAAGAAAGGGGGGATTACCAGCCATAGCATGAAATATATTTTCCTCACCCCTCTGATGTGGATTTTTTTTAACCCACCTTGTTGTGATCGTTGTCCTCCTGAAGGATTCTAACTGGCCGATTGTGGAATCCTATTTGACTTCAGACAGAGTTTAACGTTTGTCCGATTTGATTATAAAACCCTACAAAAACCCTATCGACACTGATAAAACTGATGTCCACACAAGTCCTTCCTTGTGAAACAATTTATTTCCTAATTATACACCATACACTTCTCACCCTTGTACAATGAACTTAAGAATCCCCATTGATTGCAATATTATTTGGTTCTATTTCATTTATTCTTATTTTAGTTAACAGTTAGACCAACCCGATTCAATTCACTTCTACATTACATCAGAGAGTTTTATTCTAACTTGGTACTTGGTCAGTTCCAAGGAGTACGAGCCACTGAGAAACTATACTTCCTCATGTGCTCGTACTGAGAACAATGTGCCTTTCAAAATATTTATACTTCCATGAGAGAGAGGTTGGGGGATATTCACCCAGACTGTAGACGTGTCCTTTAGACAAAAAGCGACTTTGTACATTTTCTAAGCAAAGGTTCATTTATCAGCTCGGTCACTCTGCTCCAGAACAACACATTTCTTATCATTTAGGGCAAAAGTCTTTTGGCCAGAAATGACAGCCAATTCAATTTGCAGCATAAAAGTTACATTTCTGAAACTCCATTTGTTACAATTTAAAATACATTAATATAAATTTTTCCCCCACACTCCCCCCTTTTTTTTTTTTAAGGAAAATTTGAATAATTTTTCTTACACATGATTACCATGTCCCATTCCTGAAGGAGAAAAGATTTCCATTATTCAAGTTCAATCAACAATGGCAGCGAGTGCTCATGTCAGAAAATGAGTGTGTTTCCATTTAATTTATGGCCTGTTCATCAGCATGTGTTACACATTGGATACATGCTACCCGAAGTCAGAAGATAATCAGGTCAGGGTGTGGATAGAGCGGCACCCAACAGGAAACACAATCGAAGCACTCCTTGAGCTGAGGAGAAGGTAGATGTGGGCAAGTACAAGTTTGGGCCGGACACTGGGTTGAAGGAGCGCAGTGTGGAACTCCAGGCCTGTCGTACATTGAAGTGACCACAGCAAGTTCACGATGTATTTGCAGAGCGGCAATCGAGAGTGTGGCTGAGAACATTCCTCCACGCAGGCACCACACAACGCCGACGTTAAGACTTTGCTCAACCTTCTCCTCAGTGGGTTTTTCTTTCTTTTCCCACATTGCTCCATCTTATCTCCTCGGGAAGGGGAGGGATAATCATGTGTTGAATGCTCAATCACCCAAATCTGGCTTCTCCCATCGTCCAATCTTTGTGTGGAATTTCATTCCAAAGTTCATTTAGATGAAATCGTACATTGCTTCAAAGACTGCTTTCGACACTCCGAAACAAACAAAGCATCAATTAAACACCAATCAATAAACGACATGGGCACATGTAGTTCTACAAGACTAACAAAGATTGTTATGGAAGCATTTAACTTGCATTATATGTCATATCAATATTTTAATCCCTTTCCTTGTTATTTCCCAAAACAACATGCTAAAATATACAGAAATCCCAGTTGTACGTATACTAAAAACATCCATCTCATTTGCTATTTCCATCGACATTTTAAATCTCTGACATTTCTCCATCTGTCCACTTCTCTCTCACCAAAACAGCAAACATGCTGCCATTTTTCCAACTCACATACACAAACCATCCTTCACTTCCTCAAACCTTCTCAATTACGAATCCATTTTCTTTTATCAAAACAAATAAATCATTTTAAACAGTTTTACAAAAATTGTCAAATCACTTGTCAAATATCATTTATATTGCAGCTCAAACACTCTGTCTACACATGCAGCTTCACCCTCCACAAGCTTTATCCCAGTCTTAGAAAAGCATCTTAAACTTCAGACTAATAAACATCCAAACTCTCTTAAACAACTTTTTGGTCAAAACAAAATATTTCCTTTTAAAATCCAGAAATGAAAAATTTAATCTTCAGCATCTATCCAATTAAATCATGAATTTACCTTGACTGAATCGATCAAATGGTTACACTGGGTTGTTTGCCATTGCCTTCCCAGCACAAGTTCAGGTAACCTCAACATTCGCAGACGAATAAAACAATATTTCAACGTCCATCCGAGGGAATCATCTATTATCTGTGAATTGCCCCACGTGCTAAACATCATCAAATCATTAAAATCATTCCAAATCACGTTTCTACATTTAAATCACATGCAGTATATCCACATTCACAATTGTTATTTCACAATTTATTCAAAATCCCGATGGTTGTAAAATAAAACTTCAACACTTTTTCCTAAATGGATTTCACTTTAAACAGATTCAGTCCAGAGGGTGCGCCACAAACACCAAGGAACGAGGAACAGGAAGTTCTCTCCACATCCAGTGGGAAGAAAAAGGCAAAAAACTCTGACAGGCAAAACCCACAGTTTAGCATTACTCTGTCATGGCTTCAACACATACACTAAACAGCATTGCATCTAATAGACTCGCATGTGATCACGTGACAAATACCAATCACATTTCTATCTCATCCTCTTGAATCTGCATATGAATCGAATTTCACACCTAAAGCAAAGGCTCGAACAAAGACTCAGTGTAAAGATAGGCCACCCCCCACAGATCGAGTGGAGGGGGTCTCACACAGTGTAGTTTGCGACCTTCGCGTGGAAATGCAACGCAAAGAATGTATAACATGCCATTTCAAACAGACCCACAGCTCAACTCAGCACGAGTTAAAATATCGTCAAAATCCCAACAGAACACGTTTCATTGCAGTGAATATTGGAATCGCACAAGTTTCATTTTTTACTCTCAGTAACACATCGCATCTCAATGCAAATCACCAACCATGCTCCCAGCTGGTTAATCATCTCCTGCACTCCACAAAACGTTTCGTGCAAATCATTGCATTTACAAATCCGTAAAACCTCCACACAATATAATATAACAACCTCACTGCCAACAAACTTCCAGTGAGTTCAATGAACAAAAAGTAACTCTTAAAACTCTTACAAACAGGTAACTTATAATATTTATCTATTTTAACCCTATCTCGGCGTCTCAGCCGTGTACTCGGCCTCTCTCTCTCTCACAGCCGGTCCGTATCAATGCAAACATGTGGCATGTCGCTTCATCATGCCTATTTGATTACGCATTTGGCTCCTCAACGAGCCTCTTCTTGTCATCTGACTCCTCTTCTTCTCCAGCACTTTTCTAAAACAACTACAGTACTTATTATTTACTTTAAAACGGACTCCCTCTGCCGGATCCTCTTCTTTCTCTCAATAAAATTATCTGACAATGAACTTTTCTTTGTTCGAAATGCGTTACCTGCTGAGAGCGCTCTCCCTTACCTTCGCTCAAGCACTTGTCGTTCCTCCAGGCACTGCCTCCGGCAGATTAAGCACCTCCGGTCACGAGCACCGCACCAACGTCGGTTCGAATCCGAGTCACGGCACCAACTGATGTGGATTTTTTTTAACCCACCTTGTTGTGATCGTTGTCCTCCTGAAGGATTCTAACTGGCCGATTGTGGAATCCTATTTGACTTCAGACAGAGTTTAACGTTTGTCCGATTTGATTATAAAACCCTACAAAAACCCTATCGACACTGATAAAACTGATGTCCACACAAGTCCTTCCTTGTGAAACAATTTATTTCCTAATTATACACCATACACTTCTCACCCTTGTACAATGAACTTAAGAATCCCCATTGATTGCAATATTATTTGGTTCTATTTCATTTATTCTTATTTTAGTTAACAGTTAGACCAACCCGATTCAATTCACTTCTACATTACATCAGAGAGTTTTATTCTAACTTGGTACTTGGTCAGTTCCAAGGAGTACGAGCCACTGAGAAACTATACTTCCTCATGTGCTCGTACTGAGAACAATGTGCCTTTCAAAATATTTATACTTCCATGAGAGAGAGGTTGGGGGATATTCACCCAGACTGTAGACGTGTCCTTTAGACAAAAAGCGACTTTGTACATTTTCTAAGCAAAGGTTCATTTATCAGCTCGGTCACTCTGCTCCAGAACAACACATTTCTTATCATTTAGGGCAAAAGTCTTTTGGCCAGAAATGACAGCCAATTCAATTTGCAGCATAAAAGTTACATTTCTGAAACTCCATTTGTTACAATTTAAAATACATTAATATAAATTTTTCCCCCACACCTCCCAGAGAGAGTTGGTGTTTCAAGTTACATTAAAATAAGGTAATTCTCTGTTTGTGTGCGTGTTTACATCTCTTCACAATATAATAATAAACAACTCGGCCAATCTGAAGAGAAGACTTACAGTTTTCACCTGTTCATGTGGAATAGTACAAGTGCTTTAACCACTGATCCCTGCCAAAGGGAGTGGGATTTGACTACATATTTCGCTCCCGGATGTGGCAAGTATTACAAGTATTACTCGTGTCACGAATAAAAACAATTTCAGAATAAAAATGTGATAATGTCAGTGATAATTAATCAGACTGTGTGGGTTCCTTGGACGTTTTCTACTTTCGCACAGTCAACAACACAACTGGACTACTACCCACGAAGTAGCTTCACAGCAAAATTACACCACCTTCCCAACCCCTCTTAGAGTGTCCCAAGCTCCTGGAGGAGCAGTCCAAACTCCTGTCCTAACTACTGCTGGCTGGGAAGGCAATGGCAAACCACCCAGTGCAACCCTTGCCAATAAACTGCTTCAGCAGCAACGATACTGTGAAACAGAGTATGCTAATCAGAAATCAGAGAATGAAGATACTCCAGTTTTCTACATGAAAAGCCAACAAATCATAAAAGCGGGGAATTATCATACAAGATACGATACTGTTCGTGTTACTTCGATATAATCCTGAACAGCAGGAAGGAATGTGTTGAAAACTGCTGATTCTACTTTAGGAAGGGTTTGGGGGAGGGGAGGGGGGAACAAAGCTTTAAAGAAATAATTTAATAGCCACTGGATTTCAGGTTGGGAATGAGGGAGGGGGATTCTAACCCCAACATAAGGATGAAGAGTCAGCTTTTCACATTGGCAGGATTGGCTAGACGTACGTGTCGAGTGAGTGGATGTCCTTTCAACGTCTGTTCAATGATCATCTCACAAACCTCACCCTCTCCACAACTGGAATATAGAATTTGACATAGTTGTGTTGATGCATATACCTCAACCCATGTTAGATGTCAACCTGCTGTTAAGCAGGTACAAAATATCCGTGGATGAGAAGCCAGCGCATGGGGTACTGTGCCCCCTCCCCCCCCCCAAAAAAGTTATTTGCTGTGTCCCAAATCTGTACACATTGCAAAGATGTCCTTTGCCAAAGAGTTGGTTGCCGTTACTTGGCCATGACACCCAGCATAGTATTTCCAATCACAGATATCCACTAAATAAATCACCAAGTCTGCCATGTTCACAGGAGGGACTCACAAGGTTCAAAATCCATTCAATGGTGGCGATCTGTCGGGGATTTGCAAGGGTGGATCGGGATGGGGGGGGGCACAAGTGGCTCCCCCCGAAATCCCGCCACTCCCATCAAAAGTGATTGTCTTTCTCATCTGTGTTCAGGTGTATAAAACCGAAGATGTGGTCCCTGAATGTGGGATCACCCGATATTCCTCAGAACACAGCTGATGTTCACCGCAGCATTCAACATGGAACTGGTTTGGACCATTCAGTGTGTTTCCATGGTGGATACTTGATGATTAATGAATTACCAGAATCATTTGTCATCGGAGAAGCTTCTTTTCTCTCAACCATTCACGAACCAAGAAGTGGAATGGTCTCCCAAACACCAGATAATCCAGAGTCCCTGTTATTCTGTTTGAATTTTGCACTCGGTCTGTGTTTTCAAGACTCAAGAACAAGCCTGGTGTTGGCTTAGTGGTTAGGGTGGCTGGCTTGGGATCTTCGGGTCCTGAGTTTGAGCCCCTGTGGACCGATGAATTAACACCAGGTGGGGTTGACTCAGCTTGTCACCCTTCTGAGGTCAGCAAATTGAGTGCGAGGGTACTGGTAATTTGGGAATTGCTCCAGCAGCACAGCTGCGCTCTCAGCCAATGATGAGAGCCTTGTGCTGCATACAAAGGAGGAGTAGGGACTCAAGAACATGCTTTTTGACCGTGGGGAATTATTCAGGCGAGAAAATAGGCATCGAATGTGATGGAGAAGAAAGCTTTGTCAGGAGTGGTTCACATCGTCAACATGATGAAAGCAAATGTTCAGCTGATGGCAAAAGCGTAATTCTGAACGTCACTTCCATTTCAAACCTTGTTCAATGTCAGAAATATTGATTTGTTTTGATCATTACGTCATTTTGTTTCATCAAATGCAATGTCTGCTTTTCATTCGATTGGATTTTTATGATGAGACAATCATTGAAATAAACGTTGAGTTTGGAATAAAAGTTTTTTACATTGGAGTACTTCTTTTCAAATGTATTAGAGCATTCTTTATCTACATTTAGAACAGCCTTTAGAATTTTTTTTTAGTCAGAATCGTCTCACAAAAAAATGTTCCCCTCGCTCTACTCGGCGAAATAATATTTTCCGGAAATCATGGATCCACACCCAATTTGTGTAGCACACGTCCATCCACTCGGGCCTTGCACAGGCCCACATGGACGGGGAGTTTGCAGTACGAGCAGGCGTCCGTTTGTTGAGCTGAGAAAGTTCTTCAAGCCTTTCATTGTGCAGAGGCTTGGCCCTTTCTCTCAGATACTTTTACAAGTATTTTTGGCTTCTTTAAACTTTGCGAGCCATTTCAGGTGAAAATCCTTATTTCGCACAAACAAAAAGTTTTATCATTTGCAGCTGAAGGTCACATGACTTTTGATCTTACACCCTAAAATCAAATCAGTTAATCTTTGCACCAAAGTGCATACTCGTACCGAGTTTGGTCAAAGTCCCTTCATTGGTTCATAAGTTATCGTGGTAAGAAATATCTGCGACGTACATTCGGACGGACATACAGCCAGATGCACAATCCGAGGCAGAAAAAGTAAATCCAGTAATAAACGAGAAGAGCACACTTTGATGTCACGACATCACCAGATATGTCTCTGGCCACATTACGACATCATTATACATACTTGTACCAAGTTTAATTTAAATCCCTGAACCCAGATTCATCATATTAAATAATTCTGGCTGCCAGACCATGCATCCGATCAGGTTGAAATTTGAAACATGTATTTCCCATGACTACGACAACTTAACTGTGACGTTTCATGTCGATGAAGTGGATCAAGAGAAATAATTTTTAAAGCATTTTTGTTCAATCCAATATGGCTGCAAGACCATGTGACCCATTAATTATTTGTGAACATTCTCGTGTCATCCCCAAGGCTTGGGGAACATGTGGGTGCAGTTTCCCCTCGATCTGTAAAGACGTTCTGGAGAAGAAGATTTTGAAGGTTTATTCTTCAAAAAAAATCACAGCTGCCAAAGCATTTGACCTATGACGTCATAAGTGGAGAACATTTTGTTTCTCATGCATAGGCGATCATACCTGTAAAGTTTCACCTCAATCTGTTCAGCTGTTTCGGATAAGAAGATTTTTGAAGGTTTTCAAGTTTAAAACAATATGGCTGCTGAACCAATGACCGATGATGTCATCAATTTTTTTCGCCCATCCAATTTAGCCCAAGATGACCCTCAAAAATGTTCCGACTGATCGGACAAAATGTTCGACGTATGCAATTATGACGTCATAACGAAGCCACCTCCGACGTCATCAAAAAAATAAACAACACACTTGCTTCCCATGGGAAGGACTCCATATTTGTCAAGTTTCAACTTTTTCTCCAACGAAGTGGTTTTGGAGATACAGAGGTCCAAAGTTTTTCCTTTTTTTCCAACATGGCTGCCACACCACATGACCTATGATATCATAATTATCATTAAAACAATCTACACGAGTCGTCACACCGATGGTGAAAATTTCAGGTCAATCGGATAGGCGGTTACAGAGAAAATCTAGAAAATTAGCATGGCCGGACATACGTACGGAGGTACAGATGGACAACCCAAAAAAACATAATGCCACCGGTGACTTCGTCAGCGGAGGCATCAAAATAAATAAATAAATAAAACAAAACTTTGTGATGTTCTACCTGCGGTTGCCACACTCTTCTCACACTTCAGCACACCCCTCCCCAACTATCCCAGTTGTGGCCCAACTCTTTCACCAACCAAGTGGCTCGCCCTGATGTTTGATTGGCAGAAATTTGTAATTTGTTCTCAGGTTACCAGCGAAAAACTCACCATCCCATCGCAAAAGCATGATGAGATGTTTAACGCCCATTCATAAACCAAGAGGCAGCAAATGGTCCTCTCACTTCACATCCTTTGCATAGACGGTGAACATATTTACGTGTCAACCTTTATGCAGAACACCAGAACAACCATTAATATCTGCGTCGAGAGTCCAAACCCGGCTTGACAGCTCAGAGGCGAGTGCACACACCTCCAAGTTGTCCAACATCCCCACAACCTCCAATTTATGGTACAGAAAATCATTAAGAAGTAAAATGTGATTGAGATACGGCAGGGTTAGCTTTAACCCTCAGAAAGGGAATACCATTCTTCTTGTGTGAGTGTTTCATGTCACCACATCCAGAAGGAATATTTTATACATTACTTATGTTGTGCGTTCATGATCACCAACACACGTCCCCGTATTTTTACGCCTTCTGCACTTTTGCCTAAGTAGAAAAAGATTGAAAATCAATTTCTTGTTCACTTTGAGGGAGATAGATCCAACAATTGATGAAAAAGATGAGCCGGTGGAAAATAAACTTATTTACTTCAGTCGTTTCCAAAAGGTGGTTTTCCTTGTTGCAGTAGAAGATGCTGGTTGGTTCACACCAACAATTTGTGCATCTCCTGGCTTTGTCATCCTCGATTGCCTGAAAAAGAACAACCCTCTTAAATTTTCAACCAAGTACAAATGTGTTGAACTGAAGAACATACACATTCGCAATTTTATCAAATCTTTCATTTAAACAACTTTCACCACAATTCCCTCTATACCCAAGACCACATAAAACAAGGAAATATCAGGTGAAGGTGTAAAATTGAACACAAACAATAAACTTGGTTAAGGAGACGAGTGTGCCGTCGATGATTGGTCATCCTTCAGCCAACACACCTCATTCTCTGGTGATGTTGTGCCTCCTCCACACTGTTCTCCTCTCCACTCACCCGAACACCAAAACCCCCCTCACTCCGCCGGAAAGTGTTGGCAAGTATATAAACTAACTGAATTAATGTGGTGTTCATTAAGAGCAGGAAAGATGGGATAAATGGCCTCCTTCAGGTTCCTTGTCGTGGGTGAGGGTATTGATCACATTATCATGATATCATATTGTACAAAACAGTTATTTCTCTGAATATTATTGATCATGGTTAACTATCATGGAATATGACAGGTTTAACTATCATTTCCTTAAAGGAATTCCATTCTTCATGTCTGTTCATTTCACGTCACGACATCCCGAAGGAATCTTTTTTCCATGACTTACATCGTGTTTTCGACATTGTCACAACGTTCCCCACTCTTTGCACGTCTTCTGCACTTTTGCCTGAGTTGAAAAATATTGAGAAATCAATTTTTTGCACAATTTCTGAGGAACATCCAGTATATCCACCAACAAGTGTAAAAGAAGGGAAGATGAAGAAAATAAACTTATTTACTTCAGACGCTTCCAAAGTGAAGCTTTCTTGGGTGGAGTACACAGTGATGGCTGATTCACAGCAACATCGTGTGACCCTGATGGCTGGTTCACACCGACATCGCGTGACCCTGATGGCTGGTTCACACCGACATCGCGTGACCCTGATGGCTGGTTCACACCGACATCGCTTGACCCTGATGGCTGGTTCACACCGACATCGCGTGACCCTGATGGCCGGTTCACACCGACATCGCGTGACCCTGATGGCTGGTTCACACCGACATCGCGTGACCCTGATGGCTGGTTCACACCGACATCGCGTGACCCTGATGGCTGGTTCACACCGACATCGCGTGACCCTGATGGCCGGTTCACATCAACATCGTGTGAATCGGGAGAGCGATTCAACCTTCGTTTCCTGAAAAAGAACAATCCTCTTTAAAATCCACAACTTGGTACAAATGTAATAAACCGGATATCACATACATTGTCCATTTCAACAACGAGCACTGCAAAGCCCCCTCCACCCAACATCATGAAAATAAAATATCAGGTAAAGGTGTGAAATGAACAAAAACAATGAACTTGGTTGAGACAGGATGAATGAATGTGCTGGACATGTTTGTTCATCCTTCACCCAAGAAACATCTCTCCCTGGTGATGTTCTTGTACCTCCTCACTGTTCTCATCTCCACTCACCCAAACACCCCTTCCCCACTCTCCCAATGATTTTAAGTAGATAAACTGATTGATTAAATTAATGTGATGTTCAAGAAGCACAGGCATGATGGGATAAATGGCCTTCTCCTGTGTCCAAGTTCCTTGTACAGTAAGTTATCCGACAATGTCACTTCAAACAACGTCGTTTCACTATAATGTGGCTAACCAAGAGGGGAAAACTTTTCCAACAACGTCACAATGTTTCTCCCCGTCGTCGCCTGTTCCAGTAAGCACGTCAAATTTTTTGACTTCCCTCCCTTCCTCGCACGCAGAATTCGGAACTACTTGCGTTGGTGGAACAGCATCCCCGGTGCTTGGTCGAATACAGAATACAGTATCTACTGTAAACAGAAGGACATAAAGTGGCAAGAGGAGAAGAACACATCCCCTACCCATGACATCTTCGTCTTTGTTCAGCATCCACCGGTGAACTTGGCTCTTTTTTTTGTGAAGGGAATTCCCGCTCAACATCATGACATAGAGGCATTGGGGGAAGTGGACCCATCATCTTCCTCCTCACAATAGCCCACTCCCCCATCATTTTCTCTTCCCTCACACTCCACCTCTGCAAGCTCACCCAGGACCATCGTCGGTGAATTAGTATTCGACTTAACATGTTACATTTTTGTTAATACCCTCGCCAAGGAAGGTGGACAGAGGTAATGTTTTCACTCCTGGCTGTGTTTCTGGCTGTGTTTGTTTGTTTGTTTGCTTGTTTGTTTGTTTGTTCGTTTGTTTGTTTGTTTGTCCTGTGAACAGAATATCTCAAAAAGTTATGGACAGATTTGGATGAAACTTGGTGGACAGGTTGGGTGTGTGACAAGAATGAATTGATGTGAGGTTTGTGAAGATCCGGATCTGGATTTGAGAATTGTTTCGGTGATTCTTCACTCTTGAGAGATGGGGCCAAGAACGAGAGATACCATGACAAACCGGTAGGCGACATGGGTGGTCGCTAGACTAAGGCGAATTTGAAATATGTAGATAAGAGAACACATCAGATGGAATTTTTGCCGTTCGTTGTTCCATATAGGAACATGAGGAGCAACTGTCCATTCATCATTTGTGTTCGATTCCCTAACCCTACGTTAGGGAATCCCATCGCGAACGTTGGGGTGAAAGCATATCGTAATATATAATTGCATACTAGTCATACAGTTTTTGACAGATCGGGCTGAAAATTTTTGAAGAAATACACAGGGCTTTCAGACTACATATATTGTTGTGGACCGGGGGTCGATGGCAAGAATGACCGTTAGGTGGGGAAAATTACGTCGTCTCCACCAGACTCCCCGGAATTGAAGGCCGTCGCTCTGGATAATTCCGTGAGCAGCACTAACCGTGGTCATCAATATCTTGATCGCGTGGCATAGGATTATTTGTCTTGAGCCAAAGTACCTAAGTATCCACGCAATCTCGTCTACCGGGGATCCACGCCCTTGGAACGCCTGGTCGAACCGCATTTACTCGACCGGCAACGGTAAATTCACACTACCGACTACCACTTTGCCACCTACCTTTCCGGCTCGTTGCGGTCGAGCGGGGCCTGCCCAGGACGTCCCGGCTATGATAGACAGATTACCGGTGATGAAACCCCGCCGAAGCTCAGATCCGAACCATGCTGGACCAATTCAAGAAGGGACAGAAACGGTCCGGGAACATTTCTAACAAGTTTTATTGACAATAAATGAAGACACAAAGCAAGACTTAACGCGAATATGCAAGAAGTATTTACAATGATCCAAAAACACTTATTCAGTTCTACTTAAAGACGGGCCCACACGCAGACACACACACAAAATGAAAAGAAACCCAGTCTTTATTGGACCCTCGCGGCCGTGGAAAGAGACTAGCTGGGGGTTAATGTTTGGTGGGTACCTGGCCGTCAGAGGGAAAGGAGTACTCTGCAATGCGGCACCTGCCGAAGGTTGTCGGTTTGGTCCCAGTCGCACGCGTGGGACTCATGACTCGTGACTCGTGGCATAGCTTGCGTGGCGAATGTTCGGGGTCAAAACAAGCCAAGAACTCCTCTTAACAGCCACCGTGAACAACTGGTTCTTCAGCCACCGTGAACAAAACTGGCCCCTCGCAACCACTGCTCGTAACCACTGCTCATAACTACTGCTTGTAACCACACAAGAATTCTCGTCCACAGAACTCCTCCTTTCACCACACCACACAGCCCTCGCACCCCTCCTTCTTCCTCAGACACGCCCCTCTCTTAAATACCACGAGGGAAAAAATGCCTTCGTACGGAGCGGATCTCCGTGAAGCACGTGCCAGTGTCTGCCTTGATTGGACAGGGTTCCACGGCATGCCCTTCCTGGGCGGGGTTTCGGGTTGGGATAGCGAAGCGCCCGCTCAGTAACAGGCTGGATGGTCTGCTTGATGTGGTGTTGGAGGATATGGGGTTTGAAGATATAACCTACCTAAACTAACACAACGCACAGCCTGTCGTCCCACTAGGGCAGTGTTTCTCAACCGGGGTTCCCCAGAACCCTATGGTTCCGCAAGAGGTCGCTAGGGGTTCCGTGAGAAACAGTAATAAATAGGCTAATGTATTTTTGAGTAGTTTTTGTTTGATTTAATATTCGTAATTTTACTATACACGTACGGCATATTGTTAGAAACTCCTTGGTTATTATAATAGAGGCTTCAACCTCTCATATTATTAACAAATATAAGGGTATGTTCTTTTGAACATACGAGTCCCCTCGGACCATGAAGCTATTGTTCTTGTTGTTAAAGGCCGTTATGGGAACACAGAAATAAGGGTATGTTTAGCAGCGTCATCATGGTTGGCGTCTCGCAATATAATATATTAGCGAGATTAAAAATACCGTTTTTTACTCGCATCTTCATGTCTGTCAAAAAACCAATGTCAAGGTGCACAACCACAGCTCATAACCTATCCATTGAGGTGTTTTTCGGCCCCCCTGCTTTCCCGTTTTCACGCCACTGTCCACACAAAATTCATCAATCAATTCTATACAGAGTCCGGGGACTCAATTCTAACAACCATAGGGAATGTATTTAACGATGTCGATATGGCGACAGTGTGAAACCGCCCTCACTGGTTAGTGGACGTCCTGTACGTGGCGGATTCGTGTATCATTGAGTGACTGACTCAAGTACGGGACGCATGCACGGTGTCCATCTATCTTCTCTGTGCTTCCGAGCGCGAAGTCTCTCTTCTCTTCTCCTCTCTCTCTCTCTCTCTCTCTCTCTCTCTCTCTCTCTCTCTCTCTCTCTCTCTCTCTCTCTCTCTCTCTCTCTCTCTCTCTCTCTCTCTCTCTCTCTCTCTCTCTCTCTCTCTCTCTCTCTCTCTCTCTCTCTCTCTCTCTCTCTCTCTCTCTCTCTCTCTCTCTCTCTCTCTCTCTCTCTCTCTCTCTCTCTCTCTCTCTCTCTCTCTCTCTCTCTCTCTCTCCAGGTTAGTTCTTCTGTTTACCTTTATTGCTTCAGCTTTATTTGTTTAAGTTTTGTTTATCAAGTTACATGAGGTGTGTTTTTTTATTTTATTTTAAAAAGATTAATTTTTTTGTGAATTAAAACCTCGGTGTGAGGTCTCATAAACGAGCAGTGTTTTTTTTTCATTGCCAATAAATTTGACAAAGAAGGGGTCATTTTTTCCTAAAACCAGGTATCCAAAAAATATATATTATATTTACCACGTGAACTACGATAAAAATATAAAAGAGCTAGATATTAATAATGGTATATAATAATTTTTATGCAGGGGTTCCCTGAGACATGAAAACTATTTCAAGGGTTCCACAAGGGTAAAAAGGTTGAGAAATGCTGCACTGGAGTCGAGACCAAAAGGAGGCGTTCTAACTACACACATACTTAATGAGATAACTGACTTTTGGGACATCTGTATGTTGAATGCAAATTGTTTCCAGATTCGTAACAACATATATATATATATATATATATATATATATATATATATATATATATATATATATATATATATATATATATATATATATATATATATATATATATATATACAGTAGACTAGGCGTAAGTCGGCAGCGTGTAACTCGTCACTTCGCCTAAGTCGGCAGCGTCAAAAAGTCCCGAATTTATCTTATGTTAAATCCCTTTGAATAAAGGGTCATCCCTCTGTAAGTCGTCCTCTCTAAGTCGTCACTTCGTCTAAGTTGTCAGATGTTGTCCGTTCCCGCGTAATGGAAATGCAAGTAAATTACCATTCCTAACTCGTCACATGGAACTGCTGCCTCGTGAGAAGCCCGATTTCATGGAATCGTGATGCCCGCTCATTGGTTTACACCGCCAGTGATAGGCTATTTATCACTGTGTACACACGTTGATCGCACTGCAGGCAGGACAATAGCGACTAAGCGTAAGCTTACAACTAAAACCCACCAAGAAAAATACGACATTATCCAGTTTTGCGAGGCAAACCCACTGATGTAGAAAACAGCCATAGCTGAGAAGTTGGACATCAAACGGCAGACATTGAACGATATCTTGAAGAATAAGGGCACGATGTTTGGACAAGTGGAGAAGATCGCGAGGCCGGTGGTAAGTGTGAAACGCGTGAAATGTGTGTCCTTTGAAGATGTCGATGATGCGCTCATCATCTGGTTTCGGAAAATGTCGGCTCAGCCAAATATTCGGTTTCGGCCGATACTGTCTTTCGGTGGAGGATTGCCCAGACAACATCATGGAATACAATGACCGGTTTGAGTCCTTTCTCATGCACCAGATGCCCAAGAGTTTGAGGCAGTCAAACATAACGGATTACTTCGCGAAGGAGTAAAGGATCGATCGAGCTTCGTACGGTTTCCCTCGGCCGTATGTAACGGTAGCCAAAGGTGGGACGTCGAGAGTGCGGTTCCCTAGTTGCGATAACTAAATCTCCAGTAAGGTAACACGATAATTGCTCAGCAACCCGTTGAGTCGTGGAGTTATCCGTGACTCGTTGGCGTCAGGGTCGGAGGTCGGGAAGCGGGTCCCGACAACCCTACCGTGAGCCACGATTCCCCCAGAACTCTCGGGCTTTATTCAACACTTTGTGATTGGCAAAAAAAAAAATACAAAAAAGTTCCATTCAAATTAAACCGTGATTCGTGATTCTCAATGGTTTACAAAAAAAAAATGGCATTTGGGTTTCCTTTTAAACTTTCCCTATCACTCGGGAAGGAAACTTTTGTTTGCTTTTCCCATCACTGAGGACGGGGGGGCGGGGAGGGCTTTTCCTCGTGATGTAATATTGCACAAAGCAGGTGTTTCCCTGCTTTGTTATGGAACAAATGTTTATAAACCACAATTAATATTTTGATGTTTCTGATCGAAGTGGTACCCAGGGTATCGCTTCCCTCCTCGGAGCACGTCCTGACACTTGCCATGTGCAGTTCTTCTTAAATCAACATTTTTACACCTTCAAGTGTTCTTCTTCTTCTTCTTCTTCTTCTTCTTCTTCTTCTTCTTCTTCTTCTTCTTCTTCTTCTTCAACAACTCCAATTGTTCTGACCTTAAAAGGAGGTCGACTAACGTGTGAACAGTTGTTCGACCAGTGGGACCCAAGTCTTTCACGAACAGGTTGGAGAGTCATTTTGTTGACTCGGAGGAGTTTGTAATTTGTTCAGGGTACCCGCGATAAATCACCAACTCTTCACAAAATACATGATGGGAGATTGAACGTCCACTCTCACCACAAGAGTTGACAAATGGTCCTTCGCGTCCTTTGTATGGACAGCACACACATTGAATGATTGAGGCCTCGTCCTTCATGTGAAACACCAGGGTCCACCGGTGGGTCCAATATAACAGTTTATATCTGGGTCGAGACCTGAAGACTACCCCCCACCCCAAGAACCCCTAATTGATGATATAGAAACTATTTAATGAATAAAATGTGATTGACACTACACATGGAAACTTACATCCTTCTCTCAATCACATTTACTTTGTCTATTCACTGAACCGCTCTGTGACATGAATGAACTCAAAGTCTTTCTCCCAAAACAACTCTTTCGTTAATCATTCTCTCCAACAACTCACTCGATATAATCGATCCTTTATCCTGCCAAGGCTTTATTGAGCCACTAATGGGTTCTTCCTACTGGTGGGGCAGACAACAGCAATTTTTGAGAGGAATCGTGCAAATGATGATACAAGCATCAAATTTGGCACATTTGTTGTCCAGGGGATTCTAATCAAATCTGCCTGATTGGACATTTGAAAATCCAAATTTTGAAAAAGTTTGGAAAAAAAAAAATTCAAAAAAGTCAAGATCACGAATCAATGTTGGATGCTGGCTGAGATTGGTGAATGTTTCAGAAACATCATCAAAGACGTTCCAAGTCTGCCATGCAGTTTTCTTCCCTTTACCGTGGAAGGCAGACACGACGTCACATCCAGTGAGCGCATGGAAGTATGGGATCCCTCTCGCTTTCTCAGGCCCTATTGCAGAAACTACCTCATGGACTGGAATCCATCGCGCCTTGGCTCCTTGGCCAAAGGCAATCCACATGTACTCAAGACCTAGTTCCTGTAAGGATGGCAGTACAGATATTGCTATGACTAGTACGTCCGTGTCATTAGCCTTAATGATAATGGACTTGCTACCATCCGTCGTTGCATCCCTGGCGTGTACAAATATTCGAGTGTCAGCTTCTTCATGACAACATGGAGACAGCACCCAGTGACTTCCTTGTGTTGCTAATAACATCTTCTCCTCTATCCCACCACCTTCGTCAAGTCTTGCAGGGTCTAGCTTGATTGGTAGTGCATTGAGTGAGTGAAACAGAGGAATATTCCTTGCCAAGTTCATAGACCCATCATCTCCTCTTTTGGCAGGATTGGCCTGGGGGACTTTAGATCTTCCTTCTTAACCTCCTGACATAGGCAACACTTGGTCCAGACAGTGTTCCATGATTTACCAGTAGAACTCGCGTCCATGGCCAGTATGACGTTCAGGGTCAAGGGTTTATCCTTTTACCACCCTGTACATGTATAATGGACACTTTCCTGTATGGGATACAACAAGGTTTATGCATCTGCCCTACACCTAGTCCCATCGTTCATCCAGTGTCATAAGTCCTGTGCGATCTGTACACCATCCAGATAACTAAAACCCCGTTATCCTTGGCTCGGCTCTCCCACGCTGACACGTCCCGTCGATTCAGGTGCGGCTGCCTAACTGATCCAGGGTTGATTAGGCAACATTTGGGACACTAGTAAGTTGTTACAGTATGATGCCAACAATAATGCCAACATACAATTCCTACTTAGCTGACACTGAACCCCATGCTGAGTTTCCCAACAGTGATGCCACCAATGTGCCTTGGTAGTGCCCGACAATCACTCCTTCAAGAAATTCTTACTTGGCGATGAACTGGAAATGTTGATTAAAGGACTGGTAGGTGGCCTGGATTCCATCAGCACATCTGTTTCATCAACTTCGTGCACTTCGAAAATTTGGAGCAAGATGGAACTCCATCACACGCAGAGACCTTCTGTGAGCTACCCGCATCTAGTTTAGCCCGCGAGCCAAGGCGGTTTACCGGGGTGTGGCCGATGTCGTGCATTCGCAGCTTCTTGGAGCCATAGATGAGAGTTGGACCAGTGATGAGGACTAGTGCCAGTCGTCCATCCAAGGGATGTGGCTGACTGCTGAAACAAAGGTACTACCTCTAATACTACACCTCTACACCCCATGCATTAATCGCTACTACTACATACATGTTAAGTCATGCAAACGTATGAAAATAATAAACAAATGTGCAAAATCAGAAAAGTGTGTGTCGGGGAGCTTTAAAAACGGGAAAATCCACTCCAGCAAGCTTGAAAACATAGGAATCCACACTTAGATCATGCAAATCGGACAACAACAAATACTTCTAAGCAAAAGTCAACTTCGGGAGGTTAACTTGGCGGCCATCTTGAAAAATGGCCGCCATATTGGATTTTCAAATGGCCAATCGGGCAGATTTTCTTACTTGGCGATGTAAGTAAGATCACAAAGCCCTGCAGAACAGAAATATCAAATTTGATGCTTGTATCATAATTTGCACGATTTTTCTACTACACTATACATCGAAATTCCTTTCGAGGGAGAACTCCCACTCGGATTATAAAATTGATAATTCCGCCTGTACTCGACATTAAAAGATAAAATTCAGTGAATGTTGCGGTAAAACTCACGTGAAGAACCTTCTAATCTTCAGGAATTCCCCCATCTTGGTTTCTCGGGAAACAGCACGTCCGAAAACAAACCTCGGAGTCACTGAGAACACGTCCTGAACTGTGAGAGACCAACAACGAAGGGATTACTTCAACGAATCGCGAATCGGTTGTCCTGACAACGCGTTGTTGTCAATGTAACTGACCGCCCCATTGTTACGTCATTCAACGAAGTCACGTGATCTAACCGACCCTCAATCACAATAAGTTTAAGTGTTTTCAGGATGGTACATTTATAAATATACATGTGGTGGGGCCCGTTGGTCCGATGGATCGAACTTTCATTGACCTTCACGGCCTTGGAGCAAACCTTCCTGTTGTACTTCATTCCCTTTGAGGGTTATCTTCCCTTTCTCCAAGCACAGATGTGCTTTCGCCATGGCGTGGGGGGCGATTGCACGTTCGTAATTATTGTTGCGAAATGATATTATTATTGTGGTTAATATTATTAGTATTGATTATTATGTTTTGTTGCAATGTTATCATTTTTTTTTGTTATTTTAATGTAATGCCATATCGTGGAAGGACCGACTGAGCTGCTCTATATACACCTTAACATGTCGTGTTATTAAAACGTGGGAATTTTTCAGGGTTCTTAGCAATTAATGAATCGAATCAACCGAGGAGATCATGACGATCATGGTGGTCTATCACATTCCACATCAGAACCCTACAGTTGAAGGCCACAAAAAACCACACACACAAACACACACGCACAGACACCCCTCTCGTCGATTTATCCATAATGAATCATTCTATTTATCGTGGGGAGTTGTTGCTTGGCCCACAGATTGGTTTTGGGGTGATTGGATTGGGTGGCAGAGGCGTCACGAGCTTCCAAAAAGATTTGAGGGTCCCGTCTACCTTCAGATACACTCCCCCTCCACATTCAGATACACTCCCACTCCACATTCAGATACCCCCCCCTCCACCTTCAGATACACTCCCCCTCCACATTCAGATACCCCCCCTCCACCTTCAGATACACTCCCCCCTCCACATTCAGATACTCCCCCCTCCCCATTCAGATACCCCCTCCCTCCACATTCAGATACCCTCCCCCTCCACATTTAGATACACCCCCCTTCACCTTCAGATACACTCCCCCTCCACATTCAGATACTCCCCTCCCCATTCAGATACCCCTCCCTCCACATTCAGATACCCTCCCCCTCCACATTCAGATACCCTCCCCTCCACATTCAGATACACTCCCCCTCCACATTCAGCTACCCCTCCGTCCACATTCAGATACCCTCCCCCTCCACATTCAGATACACTCCCCTCCACATTCAGATACCCCCTCCCTCGACATTCAGATACACTCCACCCTCCACATTCAGATACCCCCTCCATATTCAGATACACTCCCCTCCACATTCAGATACACTCCCCCTCCACATTCAGATACACCCCTCCATATTCAGATACACTCCCCCTCCACATTCAGATACACTCCCCCTCCACATTCAGATACACTCCCTCCACATTCAGATACCCCCTCCACCTTCAGATACCCCCCTTCACCTTCAGATACACTCCCCCCTCCAGCTTTAGATACACTCCCCCATCCACATCCAGATACACTCCTCCCTCCACATTCAGATACACTCCCCCCTCCACGTTCAGATACCCCCCCTCCACCTTCAGATACCCCCCTTCACCTTCAGATACACTCCCCCTCCAGCTTTAGATACACTCCCCATCCACATCCAGATACACTCCTCCCTTCCACATTCAGATACCCCCTCCATATTCAGATACACTCCCCTCCACGTTCAGATACCCCCTCCACCTTCAGATACCCCCCTTCACCTTCAGATACACTACCCCTCCAGCTTTAGATACACTCCCCCATCCACATCCAGATCCACTCCTCCCTCCACATTCAGATACCCCCTCAATATTCAGATACACTCCCCCTCCACGTTCAGATAACCCCCTCCACCTTCAGATACCCCCTTCACCTTCAGATACCCCCTTCACCTTCAGATACACTCCCCCTCCAGCTTTAGATACACTCCCCATCCACATCCAGATACACTCCTCCCTCCACATTCAGATACCCCCTCCATATTCAGATACACTCCCCTCCACATTCAGATACACTCCCCCTCCACATTCAGATACCCCCCCCTTCACCTTCAGATACACTCCCCCTCCACATTCAGATACACTCCTCCCTCCACATTCAGATACCCCCTCCATATTCAGATACACTCCCCTCCACGTTCAGATACCCCCTCCACCTTCAGATACCCCCCTTCACCTTCAGATACACTCCCCTCCAGCTTTAGATACACTCCCCCATCCACATCCAGATACACTCCTCCCTCCACATTCAGATACCCCCTCCATATTCAGATACACTCCCCCTCCACATTCAGATACACTCCCCCCTCCACATTCAGATACCCCCCTTCACCTTCAGATACACTCCCCCCTCCACATTCAGATACCCCTCCCTTCACCTTCAGATACACTCCCCCTCCACCTTCAGATCCCCCCTCCCTCCACCTTCAGATCCCCCCCCCCTAATAAAACATTTATCACAGAGACATGTAATTGTAATGTGTTAAAACATGGAGCGAGTTGGACTCAGTTGTGACGAGCGGCTGAAGGAGACGGGACTTTGTCCACGATAAACAAGGAGGTTACAAGAAGATGTGATCGAGATGTTTAACATAACGAAAGGTAAAGATAAAATAAGTGAAGATTAATAATTATTCACCAGAGGAGACAGAGACAGGATCAGGGGACATAACCTGATAGTGGAGAAGAAGAGGAGGGTTGAGATGGGAGCTCGGACAAGGTCGGGACTTTCACTCAGAGAGAGGTTCCAACACCGAATGGTCTCCCTGGAAAGGTGTTCACGGCAGAAACAGGAGACGAGAGTCTAAATTGGGATTAGATTGGTATCTGGAGGTTACGGGGATAGAGGGGTATCGGGACGTGCCACGTGTGATGTCGATCTGAGTCCAGACCCAACTCTTGTATCATTAGAATCATCACGGGTTACTCTGTGACGTCACAAGTCAATCTGTGATTCTTATTCTTCTTCTTCTTCACTTGTCCTTCCTCCGCGTGACCCACGACTGGGAAAACTTGGGTTTGGGGCAAATCCCAGGATGATGTCTTCAAGGAAGCTCAAGATCTCTTGCGTTCTAACAAGTTGCTTGTTCATTATGATCCATGTAAACATCTTGTGTCGTCACGTGATGCCAGTGCCCATGGGGAAGGCTGTTTGTTACAACTTACAACAAGACAATGAGTCAGACAAGTTACAACATGTTGCATTTGCTTCCAGAATCTTGACCAAAGCTGAAAGAGCCCATGTTATGGTTGATAAACAAACATCAGGCTGTGTGTTTGGGAGTAACCAAGATGCATCAGCATTTGTTTGGTCGTAAATTTGAGCTTGAAACTGATCACAAACCTCTCAACTTTCTTGTTTTCAGAGAACCAAGGAATCAACACCAATACGTCATCCCGTGTTCAGCGTTGGGCCTTGTCGCCGTCTGGTTACAAATGTACTGCTTGTTTCAGGCCTGGCATTGGGAATTGTGCTGATGCATTGAGTCGACTGTCGGGACCGATCACCGATTGTAACAATACTCATCAACCTGCTGACCTCGTGTTAGCTGCGAATGCGTTTGAGAGTGACAATTCTTCAGTCGCTGCTGCTCAAGTGAAGTTGTGGTCGAACAGAGATCCTGTGTTGTCTTTGGTTAAGCGTTGTGTTAATGCCTGGAGATTGGTCCCGTATACCAGACTCAGAGGAGTACAAACCGTATTTACATCGAAGGGAAGAGATCAGTTGGTTTGTGAACGACGTAGTACCCACCGTAGTATTGCTGCGATGAAAGCCATCGCAAGGTCTCATGTTTGGTGGCCTGGTATTGATTCCGAACTTGAATCTTGCGTTCAATGTTGTGATACGCGTATGCAGCTCAGCAAGTCACCAGCGGAATCACCGCTGAGTCTTTGGTCGTGGCCTTCCAAACCTTGGTCCAGGATTCATGTTGACTTTGCAGGTCTGTTGTTCGGGAAAATGTTCCTTTTTATCATTGATGCATTTTCCAAGTGGATTGAGTGCTCTATCATGTCTCCCAGTACCTCTGCCGCCACCATTGAGAATGTACGTGTCATGTTCGCTACTCACGGTCTACCTGATGTGTTGGTAAGTGATAATGTTTCGTGTTTTACATGTCGGGAATTTCAGGAATTCATGAGGTTGAATGGTATCAAACATGTCCGTACTGCTCTGTTTGAACCCGCTTCTGATGGTCGGGCAGAGCGTGCTGTACAGAACATCAAGCAAGGGTTGAGGTGCGTTACTCAAGGCTCGCTTCAAACGCGTTTGTCACGCGTGTTGCTAGGTTACAGATCCAGACCACATCCCGTAACCGGGGTGCCTCCAACCGAATTGGTTTTGAAGTGAGAACTCAAAACCAGACTTTCTCTTGTTCATCCTGACATCGGTGAAACTGTTGATAACAAGCGTCAGAGTCAGAAATACGGTCATGATCGCACGGCGACATTGGGCGACTTTGCTGTAAATGATCCAGTTTATGTACTGAACCACGGACTTGGAGTGAAATGGCTGCCAGGTGTTGTTATTCGCAAAGAAGGACCTCGTTTTTTGTGTGTCGAGCTGAAAGATGGGCGGACAGTAAGGAAACATGTGGATCAGATCAAGCTGCGTTCTATTGCGTTGGTGGTTGATGCAAATTCTGTGATTCATCCAGTTGTTGTTCCGTTGTCCGAGAATGCAACTGTTGTTTCCGAACCTGCATCTGAAGTTGTCAGTAATGCGTCTCCGCCTAAAGTTTCTGTACCTGTACCCGCTGCCAGTCCGGTGCGTTTGTCCGTGTCACCAAATTCTGTGCCTGTTACAACTCCTTTGTGTGTAGGTCCTCCCTGCGGGGGAGATATTGTGATGTATCGCCCATCCTCTGGTTCGACGTGAGTGCCGTGTGTGCCTGCGTGACACATGGGACCAGAAATGGAGCTGAGTGCTGTGAATAAAACTTACGTGAAGTTGAGTGCGTCGTGGTCAGACTGATAGTTTGTACTTCACGACATCACATCATCACATCATCGTCAGTCGTGTCCCTCAGCGGAAACTCACACAGTTGTGAGTTTTTTGAGGTGTGAAATAAGGTCTGCGATCGACTGTCCTTGTTGCTATCTGCACGTGTAGAAATTGAACCAACACAGGATGACTGTAGGAGACGGATTGCAATGGTCCTTCAAAGCGGTCTTGAGCTCGACATATTACGACCTCCTGGATAGTCTGAGGGTGAATCAGGTTTTTAAGGAGTGTGAATGATTCTCCCCCCACAAATGGACAGGAAGACGGCCTCCATCAGGACTTCCATCACGATGCCGTTCACTTCAAAGTACAAACACAACCGCAGAGAATACGTGTCAAAATCTCCCTCCATGAGGGTCAAATCCGTCGATATGGCTGAACGAAGTCAAACTCGAGACATTCCATCCTCGTCACCATGTGATGTTTCCAGACAGACTGGACAGACAACGATCGATTGTCGTACATTTGTTGACTCTCAGGATCCAGGCCCGTTCACTGGTCGTCCATGCCATCGGAACTCTGCCCTAACCCCCGGTAATGGGATAAGATGTGCGGTCACGGTGTCTCGATGAAACGGGGAATGTTTGCACGTCCATATATGAGTCTTACAATGATGTAAGTAAATGGGTAGATGTAGGAAGTATGGTCGATGTTATTCTATTTGATTTCTCCAAGGTGTTTGACACAGTGAACCATCAAATATTGTTTGTAGTGCCGGGTGTCGACGGCGAGCACGACCGCTAGGTGGAGCAGGAGAGTCGGCTCCACCGAACACCCGGAATCTAGATCGTGCTCCTCGGAAAACTCCGAAAGGCACGGGTCCCTTACAGGACCGTGAATCGCCAAGAATTTGGCTGCGTGGAATAGGGTTAATTGCCAACTTCAATATACCAAAGTATCCACGCGGCAAAGCTACCGGGGAATTCACACCCTAGACGGAGCTCGAGCGGAACGAGCCGTGATCGTGCTCGAACCGTGCGTAACCCGAGTGGATGGTTACCGAGGTCCGTCGGTCCAAATGCACAATTTGCCACTTCCCACTTTCCCAACATGCACCAATCGACCAAGACCAAGGAGAAGATCAGAGGCGACGATGATCCAGCTCGGCGGGACTCGAACCCGCAACACGATGATGATGACCACCATGACGACCACGACCCTCCTTCATCCAGCCTGGTGTTCCTTTTTATTCCTTTTTCCTCCGGGGTGAGCAAATCGCCGTCTGAAGCGCTCTCCACCCTCATTGGGTGGGGCGTCGTGGGAAAGTCGCTCTCTGTGGCGTGATTGGACAAGGGGTGATGCCTCTGCCTTCCTTGGATTGGATTGGCGTGATGCCCCTGCCTTCCTGGGCGGAGTCCCGGTCTGAGGCGATGGAAATCTCCGCCCCGCTTTAGGCGGAGGTACGTGGACGAACGCACGTGGGCCATGGCGTCGGTGTGTGAAGTGAAGTGAAGGAGGTTTGTTGTAAACGAAACTCCGCAGCGCACACATGTAATTCCCATTAGATACAGGTAGGGGGCCCTAACTATCAACACACACCGATATAACTGATCTATAAGAACCTGAATGTTGAGTGCAGTGAGCTTCCAAATTCGTAACAATATTACTTCATAAATTATCAGAGCTGGGTATTGGTGGTACATTCTTCCACTGGAGAGTTTTTGACAGGTAGGTGCATGATTGTTATGGTTGGAGGATATCTCAGCTCTTCCTTCCCTGTAATTGGTGACATTCCTCAGGGATCCATTCTTGGGCCGATTCTCTTTATAATTTGTATTAATCATGTTGCAGCAAGACTTACTTCTAAATTTACAATATATACAGATGATCTTAAACTTTATTTTGAAGGTAAATACTCAACCTTATCTTCTGCTCTTATGGACGAGCACAGCAGAGAGGGGTATTGATACCTTAGTCTTAGTCGTGGAGTCTTGGGATCTTCGATTCAATTTTGATCAGCCCACGTGTCCTCAAAGCCTGCTCTTCTGCTCTTGCTCACCCTCTCTCTGTTCTATTCACCCTCTCATTTGCCCAAGGTCATCTGCCATCTGCTTGGAAATCTGCTAACATCACTGCCCTGCATAAAAAAGGTGCAAAAACAGATCCCTGCAACTACAGACCAATCAGCCTTCTCCCAATCATCAGCAAGGTCATGGAATCCATCATCACTTCAGACATGGAATCCTTCCTCTTCTCCAATGGCTTGATTTCCAATCATCAATTTGGTTTCAGACCAGGTCACTCTACCCTGGATATGCTGCTTCTGCTCTCCCATCAATGGATGGAGGTCCTCAATGCCAGACAGGAAATCCGAGCCGTATCCCTGGACATATCACGTGCTTTTGACACAGTCTGGCACCCTGCACTACTCACCAAACTCTCTTCCCATGGTATTCAAGGCCATCTCCACTCATGGCTCGCAGACTTCCTCTCCTGTCGCAGTCAACGTGTGGCCCTAAATGGAGTTCTTTCATCCCCTCTTCCTGTGCAGGCTGGAGTTCCTCAAGGTAGCGTTCTGGGCCCTGTTTTTTTTTCTGGTTTTCATCAATGATCTCTCGGACTCCCTGGAAAATCCTCTATTTCTCTTTGCCGACGACTCCACCCTCTGCCGTACCATCTGTCATCCCTCAGACCGGCAAGCAGCAGCTTCTTCGCTCACTGCAGATCTGGATAAAATCACAAACTGGTCCAACACGTGGAACATGTCTTTCAATCCGGACAAATCTCACACTCTCACTATGTCTCTTCGAAAGGACCGTTTAGAAAACCCCCCCCATCCACTTTCTCAACAATCCTCTGGAAGAAGTCTTTTCTTTCAAGCTTCTGGGTCTCACTATCTGCCATGCCCTTTCCTGGGAAAGTCACATTTCCAACCTTGCCTCAAAAGCCAGTCGCCGACTGGGAATCCTCCGTCGTGCAAAGTCCTTCCTCAGCCCTCTTGAGCTCCTGACCACTTACAAAGCTTTTGTCCGTAGCCTGATGGAGTACTGCTCTCCCCTCTGGGCTGGTGCTCCTGCCTCCCACCTTTCTCGGCTTCACGCTATCGAAACCAGGGCATTTCAGATCATCGGCATCTCCCGCAATGAGGCTGAGTCTTTGGGCCTCTCACTCAATCACCGCAGGTTGGTCGGTGGTCTTTCTGTCTTCTACCGACTCCTCTCCAGCCATGCCCCCCCTGCTCTCTCTGCGATTTGTCCCCACCACATTTCCACAGGGCGCTCAAGGTCCGCCAACAACCCCCTTCTGGTAAAACTACCAAAATCACGAATCACTACTCATCTTCACTCTTTCATTCCTCTTTTTTCCCCCTTTGGAATAAACTTCCTCACTCTATTCTTTCCCATTCTTCCCTCCAGGCTTTCAAAACAGCTGTTCACCACCACCTCTTATCTTCCCCCATCCAAATCCTCGATCTTTTCTACCCCCGATAATCCACCCAAGCCCACTTCCTTCATTTCCCCTGCTTTCCTTCCTGAAAGTCCCTGTAATGTCCATCTTCTCCTCGCCATGTTCCCCGTCCCATCCCTCTCCCTTCCACAGTTCACCCAATGTGTCTGTTCCCCAATGTTTTGTCCCTTCCACTCCCACCCCTCTTGTCTCATGCCTCCTTGCTGTGAGTTGTGTGTTAGCTCTCATACGAGCCTCGACCAAGGTATACAAAAAAAAAAAAGGACATAACTTTTGGAAGAAACATTCGTCACTCTTTTGATCTTGGACCTCACTCTCATTACATGATTAAAGATATTCCAATACAATTCACGGGATCAGCAATAGACTTGGGAGATTTCATGTCCATACAAGGTCCATTGTGATTAAGGCAGCTGGGCTCTCATCAAACTTACTAAAATCTACAGTTCGTCGTACCCAAGAATTTATGGTTTCCCTTTATTTGACGCATATCCGTCCTCTTCTTGATTTGGCTTCAACAATTTGGAATACAGTTGATGTGGGCGACATCAAGTTCCTTGAATCTATACAGAGAAGGTGGAACCAAGAAAATATCTGGAATTCTAGATTGAGTAACTTGCCTTCTGCCCAACACCGAGCTTCGTTAAACTTATCCTCTGAGACAGGTAGACTGTCACGAGCAAACTTATCATATTTTGGTTGATGTTTCATGAGCTTTCCCCCATAAGGCCTTGAATTTGTTTGTTTTGTCACCACTCACAACTACTAGAGGTCATCGTTTTCGGATACTCCAGACTCATTGTACATGTGAAGCCAGGTTGAGATATCTTGGTGGGAGAATCGTTAAGACGTGGAACTCTTTGCCATCTGATGCTGTGGATGCCAATGCTTGTGCTGCCTTTAAGAAGTTACTCGCTGATCCCTCGATTCTGTTTTATTTGAATATCATGATTGATGTTGGCTGTTATTTGTCCTTCCTTTTTCTGTTCAAAATTCTCTTACCTCTTATAAATAAATTGTTTTGTATGCTCTTGTACGACTTACAACCCACTTTCCAGCTTTTGCTGGAGTGTTGTTCAGCGTGGGTTCCCTTTTAGGAACCCAACCAGGAAATAAACCATTGTTTGTGAAAAATAAAATGCATCGCTCGGCCATTTTGTGCTGTTGTCGTTTAATGATTTATTTTCATTTTGGAGCGAACAACTCAAGTTGAAATCACGGAATGATGAAATACGTTGTTGTAGATTCCAGTTCAATGTGATTTAAAAAATTTTTTACATACGATTTATTTTAATGGACATCTATCTTATTAATGTCTAACTCAATGTCTTTCTTGGAATGTCATTGTTCATCTGGGGTGACCAAGCAGCAAGCTAGCGCTTTCCAAGCCAGCCGTTCCTTATCAACGATTTCGAATGGAGTTATTGGTGGAGTGCTTAAGCTCCTTGGCGAGCATTCTCCAAGAAACTTGATAAATAAACACTCCCCAAGAGACTGACCTTTGGGTATTAAATAATAAAATGAATATTTGAGCTGGCATGTTGTTGTATTCCTTTATGGTATTTATTGAAAATAGTTGTTTGGATTGCCTTGCAATCCCCCTTTTAATCAGCAGAGGGGCACCACGCACCGTTTGGAGAAAGGGATTTGCTGAATCACTGAAACTGGACTGATCCCACTGCTGCCACCAGAAAGTATTCCTGATAATGGATGGAGATGATAATGGGTGTCTGTCTGTCTGTTTCTCTGTCTGTGAGCAGGTCAGGTCAGGTATGGGAGCATGCGCCAGAGCAGTGCGTCGCTGTGTCCACTTTCCGCCGGTACTCCAGGGGCCTCCGTCTGGCCATCCCCCAGGCAGATGCCTGGCCCATCCCCATCTCCTTGAGATGCCGATCAACCAACTGCAACCACGAGACACGTGGTCGGCCCATTGGCCTCCTCCACTCACGAGACTCCCTCGCTGAGAGAATCAGGTGAGCAGGATCAGCGTCAGGAAAACGAGCCACATGTCCATACAGCCGCAGCTGATGCTCACGGACTATGCAGGCAACAAATCTCATTTGAGTCTCTCTCATCAACCGCTCGTTGGACACAAAGTCCGACCAGTGAAAGCGAAGGATTCTTCGAAGAGACCTGGTACCAAAGGAATTAAGTCTCCGTCTCAGATCCTTGGTCAGAGTCCAAGTCTCACATCCGAAGAGCAAGACTGGAAGCACCAAGGACTTGAAGACTCGGACTTTCGTCCTCCCGCACAGGTACCAGCAGCGCCAGACCCCATTATCCAGTGAATCCATGACTCCCCAGGCCCGACCCAGACATCTATTAACCTCTGACTCACAGCCGGCAGAGACATGAACATCACTGCCAAGGTAAGTGAATCTCTCCACGACCTCAACATCTCAAAAAGTTGTGTATGTATTCAGACGAAACTTGGTGGACAGGTTGGGTGTGTGACCAGGATAAACTGATTCGATTTTGATGAAAATCTGAATAAAATCATTTTGAAATTCTTTAAGTGATTTCATCTTCACCGTTGAGAGATGGGGCCAAAAACGATAAAATAGCCTGATATTTCAAAAGGTTGTGGACGGATTATAACAAAACGAGGTGGATGCGTTGAGTTGGTGACAAGAACAAACCGAGTCGATTTTGGTGAAGGTCCGGATTCAGATCCGACCTATCAGTGGGACACAAAACGAAAACTGTTCAGCCTGATGGAGGCGTGAACTCTTCCGAGAGTGATGTTGTAGTTTCTTGTGCAGCAACCAGAAAGTGCCTGCGAGTTGCATCATTCGTTGTTTGGAGCGCAGTTGTACATCTGATGCAGTGCCCCCTGTAGTTTAGAGCAGGAATTTGTAATTTTTTCACGGTGCTGGTGAGAACTCATCCACTCCTTGTAAAGGGCATCATGGGGTTTTTAACACTGTTGACGAGTGACCCCTTTAGGTGACGACTAATGTCAGTTAGTTCCTCACATCCTGGTTTTGGGACATTGGGCAGCAAATCGTCTCCATTTAATCTGGTTCCAAACTAGCTCTTTCACTCTACTCCAGGTGGTTTCCCTCTCGACAACCACTCGTCCGATCTCATTGAAACCTGCCAGCTATATTGCTGGGGACCTGTGGATGTGCCTTTTCAAGGTTTGATATTCATTGGACAAGTGGTTCCCAAGTTATGGCCATTTATTTACCAACCAATGACAGGACACGGTGCTATGACGTCACAATTGACGTCACAATGCTTTTTTTTCTTTTCTTTTTTGCACGTACAGGCACGCGCTGGTACGATTAATTTTAACGGACATGTATGTTATTAATGTGTGTCTCAAAAGTCTTTCTTGGAAGGTCATTGTACATCTGGGGTGACCAAGCAGCGAGCTAGCGCTTTCCAAGCCAGCCCTTGTTGCGTTTTGAGAAGAATCAGGTTCGGACCACAGGAGGACAACAACACGCTTTGTTATATTGGATTGTATCTCTGGACTCTTCTTCTTCTTCACCCACTACCATGTATCATTGTGAAACGCCCTCATGCGTCACAAGTGGAATGAGAATTTTCATCATAATCATGTAAACAGGACACAACAGACGGGAAGGGGACAAAACTGGGGGACTCAGGTCTGGGGCAGCGGGGACAAGCAGGTGATGAGGAAGGACGAGGCGAGCAGACGACAGGGAGATAAACAGGCAGCGATGACACACGACAGGATCCAGGGACGGGGCAGGGCGGGTTCGAACAAAGGGCAGGTAGGCAGAACGACTGAAATGTTTTATTGGAGGTGGGGGTTGGGGGGATCTGAAGTTTGAGGGGGCCCGGACCCCAAATATTTTTGGAAGCTCAGGACACCACTGCTGTTACGTTGGATCTCAATAAAAGGTGACATAAGATTGGACCACCGGACCTGTAGCTTATCTGGGCCCGAGCCTAATGTTGAAACCCAAATTTGGAAGCATTCTGACTGGGGGGTCTGCAGAGGAAGATTTTGGAAGGAATTTGCGTGATTTTCCCAAAAACTGAGGAAGTCGGTGATTTTAACACTTCGAATCACGTTATCGGCATCACCTCCGCAATTTGTTACTACCCTGGCCCAGGGCTGCATTTAGGGAAGGACCAACGGGAAATTTGTCCAGAGCCCATACTCCAGGGGGCCCGTGAATGGCATACGATACATCAATTTATTTATAAACCTAGTACGGGTGACCCTGGTATAAACTGCATTCTGATAACGTGTTTTAGCTCCTGCAAGGATTTAATTCAACAACAACAACAAAAACAACAACCACCACGCTCCATCATCCTGAGCGAGTCGCTCATGCTCCGTCATCCTGAGCGAGTCGCTCATGCTCCGTCATCATGAGCGAGTCACTCGTGCTCCGTCATCCTGAGCGAGTTACTCGTGCTCCGTCATCCTAAGCGAGTTGCTCGTGCTCCGTCATCCTGAGCGAGTTACTCGTGCTCCATCATTCTGAGCGAGTTACTCGTGCTCCGTCATCCTAAGCGAGTTGCTCGTGCTCCGTCATCCTGAGCGAGTTGCTCGTGCTCCGTCATCCTGAGCGAGTTGCTCGTGCTCCATCATCCTAAGCGAGTTGCTCGTGCTCCATCATCTTGAGGGAGTCGCTCGTGCTCCGTCATCCTGAGCGAGTTACTCGTGCTCCGTCATCTTGAGGGAGTCACTCGTGCTCCATCATCCTGAGCGAGTTGCTCGTGCTCCGTCATCCTGAGCGAGTTATTCGTGCTCCGTCCTCCCAAGCGAGTTGCTCGTGCTCCGTCATCCTGAGCGAGTTACTCGTGCTCCGTCATCCTAAGCGAGTTGCTCGTGCTCTGTCATCCTGAGCGAGTTACTCGTGCTCCGTCATCCTGAGCGAGTTACTCGTGCTCCGTCATCCTAAGCGAGTTGCTCGTGCTCCGTCATCCTGAGCGAGTTACTCGTGCTCCGTCATCTTGAGGGAGTCGCTCGGGCTCCGTCATCCTGAGCGAGTCGCTCGTGCTCCGTCATCCTGAGCGAGTTACTCATGCTCCGTCATCCTAAGCGAGTTGCTCGTGCTCAGTCATCCTGAGCGAGTTACTCGTGCTCCATCATCCTAAGCGAGTTGCTCGTGCTCCTTCATCTTGAGGGAGTCGCTCGTGCTCCGTCATCCTGAGCCAGTTACTCGTGCTCCGTCATTTTGAGCGAGTTGCTCATGCTCCGTCATCCTGAGCGAGTTGCTCGTGCTCCGTCATCCTGAGCGAGTTATTCGTGCTCCGTCATCCCAAGCGAGTTGCTCGTGCTCCGTCATCCTGAGCGAGTTACTCGTGCTCCGTCATCCTAAGCGAGTTGCTCATGCTCCGTCATCCTGAGCGAGTTACTCGTGCTCCGTCATCCTAAGCGAGTTGCTCGTGCTCCGTCATCTTGAGGGAGTCGCTCGTGCTCCGTCATCCTGAGCGAGTTGCTCATGCTCCGTCATCTTGAGGGAGTCACTCGTGCTCCATCATCCTGAGCGAGTTGCTCATGCTCCGTCATCCTGAGCGAGTTACTCGTGCTCCGTCATCCAAAGCGAATTGCTCGTGCTCCGTCATCCTGAGCGAGTTACTCGTGCTCCGTCATCCCAAGGGAGTTGCTCGTGCTCCGTCATCCTGAGCGAGTTACTCGTGCTCCGTCATCCTAAGCGAGTTGCTCGTGCTCCGTCATCCTGAGTGAGTTACTCGTGCTCCATCATCCTAAGCGAGTTGCTCATGCTCCGTCATCCTGAGCGAGTTACTTGTGCTCCGTCATCTTGAGGGAGTCGCTCGGGCTCCGTCATCCTGAGCGAGTTGCTCGTGCTCCGTCGTCCTGAGCGAGTTGCCCGTGCTCCATCATCCTGAGCGAGTCGCTAGTGCTCCATCATCCTGAGCGAGTCGCTCGTGCTCCATCATCTTGAGTGAGTCGCTCATGCTCCATCATCCTGAGTGAGTTCCTCGTGCTCTGTCATCTTGAGTGAGTCGCTCGTGCTCCGTCATCCTAAGCAAGTTACTTGTACTCCGTCATCTTGATTGAGTCGCTCGTGCTCCATCATCCTGAGCAAGTTACTCATGCTCCGTCATCCTGAGCGAGTCGCTCATGCTCCGTCATCCTGAGCGAGTTACTCATGCTCCGTCATTCTAATCGAGCCGCTCAAGCTCCATTATCCTGAGCGAGTTACTCGTGCTTCATCATCCTGAGCGAGTTACTCGTGCTTCATCATCCTGAGCGAGTCGCTCGTGCTTCATCATCCTGAGCGAGTCGCTCGTGCTCCGTCATCCTACATTCACTCATTCACTCACAGCGGCCAAAACTATTGAAGGAAAACATGTAACAAGTGGCATTGGAGATAATGATCACATGAAGAAGAAGTTAATAAAGTCTCATTCATTGGCGGTGAAATTAAAAGTTTTGAATTAGTTTGATGGAGGTGAGTGCAGCATTGATATATAAAGAGAGATGGGACTTTGTGATTCTACAGTGAGAACCATTCGTGACAATTGTGATAAAATTCATAAAAGCGCTCAGACAGCAACGAATTTCAGTGTTACCAGAACTACAAGATCTCGGCCTGATGTTATTGAGAAAATGGAGAAGATGCTGACCATGTGGATAGGGCATAAGAACCAACAGAACATGTCCTTGTCTGGAATGGACATTCAAGAGAAGGCGAGGAGTTTGTATGGTGATCTAACCAAAGATACCAATGATCCAGTGACTTTTGCTGCCAGCCTTGGGTGGTTCGAGCTCTTCAAGAGTTGCCATACGTTCCACAATCTCAAGTTCACTGGGGAAGCTGTTGCTGCAGATCATGCTGCTGCCGAACAATTTCCAGCTGTCTTCAAATCAGTGATTGCGGATGGAGGTTACATACCGAGCCAGGTGTTTAACCTCGATGAAAGTGGACTTTATTGGAAATGCATGCCCAGCCACACTTTCAGTTCCATCATCATCATCATCTCCATCAACTCTGGCCTGAGGCAGTGATTGAGTTCAGAGGTTTCAAGGAGGCTGAAGTCAGCGAAGCAAGGCAACAGATTGAGGGCAGGGCGCTCCAAGTGGTTTTTGAGGAGGTCGATGAAGATGATGTTGAGGATTTGCTTGTATCACACAGGGAGGAGCTGAGCAATGATGATCTGGCTCTGAAGGATTAGCGCATCAGAGAGGAATCAGGATGAAGTCTTGATGGGGTTGTGCCTGTTAAAACCCTCACGACAAAGGTCATGGCTAAAGGTTTCAAGTTGGTCGATGAAGGTCAAGTTTCCTATCCGAAAACATGGATCAACTTCTATCTTCTCATCCAAACTCTCTCTTCCTCATATGTGGTGACTTCAACTGTCATCATGCCAGTTGGCTTGATGTGGGTACCTCTCTCACCTGTCATGGCACTTCTGCAAAAGTTTTCTGTGACTCATTGGGACTGACTCAATCGGTCAACTTCCCGACCCGGATCTCAACCAATGATACTACATCTCTTCTGGATCTGATTTTGACAAATGTCCCTGAAAATATCTACTGCTCTTCCTCCGCTCCAATCGGTTCTTCTGACCACGTCCTTGTCAAAGTGGACATCTCTCTGGCTGTTATTGGAGAACCATTTCAGTTCCGTCGAGTCCGGCATTTCACTCAAGCCGACTGGCAGGGTCTCCAAGCAGCCATCAAACTTTGCAGACTGGTCTCTCATTGCTACCTTCTCCAACATCAACTCATCCTGGGAATTCTTTCAAAGAAACTTGCTCTCTCTCATGCACAAATTTATCCCCTCTCATGTTCAGTTGTCCTACCCTTCCTCCTGCCCTTGGTGCACTGAAGCTTGTGGCGAGGCAGTTGTCCTGAAACAACTTACCTTTGCCTCATGGAAAGCAAACCCAACTTAGCGTAATCTCAGTTCCTTCTATAAAGCTCGGAACAAGTGTGTATCTACCGTCAGGAGAGCCAGAAAACAACATATTTCTTCGCTCAAATCTGAACTCTCAAACCTCTCTCCCTCCTCCAAATCCTGGTGGCATCTCATCAAATCTGTTTCTGGTGTATGTTCCCCCTCCATCCCCTCACTTTACCTCAAATGGCCGCACTGCTGATACCGCACGTGAAAAAGCTGAATGCCTAAACTCAGTGTTTGCATTGAAATCTTGTGTCCAAAACCCATCGTTTTCTCTACCCACCTTACCCAGTCGTACCCAACTGTCCCTGGACTCTGTATCCTTTTCTCCTGACAAGGTGGAGAGCTTGCTGTCAAACCTCGACTCGGATTCTGCAACCGGTCGAGACGGCATCAGCCCACGTGTCCTAAAAACCTGCTCTTCTGCTGTTGCTCACCCTCTCTCTGTTCCACTCATCCACTCATTTGCTCAAGGTCATCTAACATCTGCTTGGAAATCAGCAAACATCACTGCCCTGCACAAAAAAGGTGCAAAAACAGATCCCTGCAACTACAGACCAATCAGCCTTCTCCCAATCATCAGCAAGATTATGGAATCCATCATCGCTTCAGACATGAAATCCTTCCTCTTCTCCAATGGTCGATTTCCGATCTTCAATCTGATTTCAGACCAGGTCACTCTACCCTGGATATACTGCTTCTGCTCTCCCATCAATGGATGGAGGTCCTGAATGCCGGACATGAAATCAGAGCCGTATCCCTGGACATATCACGTGCTTTTGACACAGTCTGGCACCTTGCCCTACTCAACAAACTCTCTTCCAACAGTATCCAAGGCCATCTCCACTCATGTCTCGCAGACTTCCTCTCCTGTCACAGTCACCGTGTGGCCCTAAATTGAGTTCTCTCATCCCTCTTTCCTGTCCAGGCTGGAGTTCCTCAAGGCAGTGTTCTGGGCCCTGTTCTTTTTCTGGTTTTCATCAATGATCTCTCTGACTCTCTGGAAAATCCTCTTTATCACTTTGCTGATGACTCCACCCTCTGCCATCCCTCAGACCGGCAAGCAGCAGCTTCTTCGCTCATTGCAGATCTGGATAAAATCACAAACTGGTCCAACACGTGGAACATGTCTTTCAATCCAGACAAATCTCACACTCTCACTTTGTCTCTCCGAAAGGACCGTTTGGAACTCCCCCCCCCACCCCCATCCACTTTCTCAACAATCCTCTGGAAGAAGTCCTTTCTTTAGAGCTTCTGGGTCTCACTATCTGTCATGATCTTCCTGGGAAAGTCACATTTCCACCTGGCCTCCAAAGCCAGTCGCCGAATGGGAATCATCCGTCGTGCAAAGTCATTCCTTGGCCCACCTGAGCGTGTGACCTCATACAAAGCTTTCGTCCACAACCTGATGGAGTACTGCTCTCCCCTCTGGGCAGGTGCTCCTGCCTCCCACCTTTCTCGGCTTCACGCTGTGAAAATCAAGGCATTTAGGATCATTGGTATCTCGCGCGATGAGGCTGAGTCTTTGGGCCTCTCACTCTCTCACCACAGGCAGGTCGGTGGTCTTTCAGTCTTCTGCATGAGAAGTTCCAAAGTGCGGAGGGAGATGGAGAGCATCCTGAAATGTTACAAGGAGGTCAACCAACAGAAAATGAAGGCAGTGACTCAAGTCATCTTCTGAGTCTTCAACCTCAACTGGACAGCCTGCCACACCTGAATAAGCAAGCCCACCACAAGCAATATGTACTGTATCCAACCCCAATCATGGTAACACTTTTTTTTTAATTAAAGTTATTCATTTTAATGTTTTATTTGTTCGACGTTTTATTTGTGCATCGTTTACTGCTTTTCTGAGGTTTTTATGTCAGTTTTCCAGGTTTGGAACATAACCCCCATTTTTACATGTTAACTATTACCCCATAACACGGTATTTCGTAGGAACACATACATGCCCCACGTTATACGAGGATTTCCTGTAACATTTATTCCCTTGTTGACTGAAAGGTCGTAGGGTCAGGGAAGTCAGGGAGGTTCAGGATGTCACTGTAAATCTAACAATGACTTTTAAAGATCTACATGAGGGTCACATCTACTCTGTTCGGCTGGCAATTCAATTTGCCACATCCAGTTTTGATAAATTTGTGTTAATGTTCCATCCAAATTACTTTATCAATTCGATATCACTTTATTAAGCTCGAACTGATTATTTAAAATATTTTTTACTTTTAATTTACCTCCGCCACTGAGGGTGAAGGAGGTTATGTTTTCATCCCTTTCTGTCTGTTTGTCTGTCTGTCTGTCTGTCTGTCTGTGTGCAGGATATCTCAAAAAGTTGTCGACAGATCCGGATTAAATTTTGTGGGCAAGTGGGGTGTGTGACAAGGACGCACTGATTAGATTTTGGTGAAGATCCGGATCCGGATTCGACTACTGGAATTTTTTAAGCGATTCGTAACTATTGAGAGATGGTGCCAAACCGATATATAGCATGATATCTCAAAAAGTTGTGGACGGATTCGGACGAAACTTGGTGGATAGGTTGGATGTGTGACTAGGGCAAATTGGCTAGATTTTCGTGAAGACCTGAATCTGGATCTGGATATGAGGATTATTTTTTTTTCAGTGATTCTTCACCATTGAGAGATAGGGCCCAAAACGATTATATAGCAGGATATTTCAAAAATGTATTGGGCCCGATATGTTCTCATGGATCAGGCGTTACGTGGCAGAGGTATGCGCTCTACCAAATGTCCCTCTAGTTTATCTTGTTTTAAACAGTGTTGTTGTGAAATGTTTGTCGATAAATACACTTCTCTGACCACGGCGTTAAGTTTTGTTGGGTTTGGGGAGGGGGGGCTCTCTTACTCTAATGTCCCAGGGACTGTTAAACTTAAATCCGGCTCTGTCCTGGCCTAATGTTGCAACCCAGATTTGGTGGCATTCTGACTGGTGGGTCTGGAGAAGATTTTTGAAGAAATTTACTAAATCGACTATTTTGACCTACTTAAAATCACGTGACAGGAAGGAGCTTTGCAATCCCTGTTAACAGTCAGATGCAGAACGTTGCTGCTAAATTTCAGCCGGATCGGCCCATCGGTTTGGTCAGAGAAGTAAAAATACGAGACGGATGGACGGCACCATCATCTCAAGGAGATGGGGATGGGCCTGGCATCTGCCTGGGGGATGGCCAGATGGAGGCCCCTGGAGTACCGGTGGAAAGTGGACGCAGCGACGCGCTGTTCTGGAACATGCTCCCATACCTGACCTGACCTGATGGACGGACAGTGCATAATGGCAATACCTTATCTGGAATTCCAATTCCAGATAAGCTTAAAACGTTGCTCCTGGCCTCGGTGGTGTTAAGGTGCCCACTTTGCATCCCATTGAAAGGGAGCACGGCCTCCTCATGCTGCCATTTAACACCTGGCTCAGGAATAATGGCATCCTTCTGGAGATTAGTGGCTGTTCACACAGTTTTGGCTTCGAATCTCATCAGGAGCTACTCTCACCAGCAACAGTGCACATGTTGCAATCAGAAACTGGCATCCATTGACCATTTGTTCTCTCATTGCCAGGACCTTCAGCTGTTTCCTGGCCAGGTGAATTTAATAGGTAGCAACCATCTGCTTGAGCCAGAGAGGTTTATTGCCACTCCAGGGTGCAGTATCGACCAACATCCTTCAGGAAGCCAAGAACCACGCAAAGCCGCTTGCCACGGCAGAGTTAGCTTTCTCTCAGGTGCTCGATACCATTTCACACAAACATGTAGGTACCATCAAGCCTGAGCACAAGGGTAGAGAACAGGTTCCCTTTCTTTCTTATGGGATAACCTTTTACTCTCTACAACACGTTCACGATGTATGATTTTATGTCAGTTTTCATTTTTGCATGAGTGATATTCACCATTCGTGGTTGGTGGGAGATCCTGCTGATGTTGGTGACAGCTCCTGCTAATTGGGGAGAGATCCTGCTGAGAGTTGGGGAGAGATCCTGCTGCATAAGCGATATTCATCAGGGAAAATCTGTTTGATTAACAGGGAAAATCAGATGATTCTCAGTTACATAAGTAATCAACCTCATTGCTGGAATAACCCTAAATCACTGCAGGAGCAAATTATTTGTTTGAAAGATTACAAAATAAGTGTAATACGTTTCACCTGAATGTAATCAGTGATTTAACTTTAAAATTAAGCTGCTCCACAATTATCTAAGGAGTTTGAAGGTGCAATTCACTTGGTCAACCAACAAGACAAACATGAAGATCAAGGAGCTTTCCAAAGATGTCAGACATGAAGTGGTGGAGAAGCACCGTTCAGGTGAGGGTTATAAGAGGATTTCGAATTCACTCATTAACCCTTTGAATACGATTAAATCCATCATTAAGAAGTGGAAAACATATTGTACCACCCACAGTCCACCCAGATCAGATCGCCCATCCAGACTCAGCAGCTGGGAAAGCATGAAATTGGTTCAGGATGTCACTGTAAGTCTAACAATGACTTTTAAAGATCTACATGGTTCTTTGGGGGTCAGTTTTCATCAATCAACAATATCCTTTTCCCTTCACAAAGATGGCTTCCATGGACAGGTGGCAAAAAAGAATCCATTATTGAAAAAGACACATCTAAAACCACGTATGGAGTTTGTGAAAAAGCATCTGAATGACAATGCAGGCTTGTGGAGAAAAGTTTTGTGGTCAGACGAGACAAAAATTGAACTTTTTGATCGAAATTCAAAGTGTTACGTGTGGCGCAAACCTAACACTGCACATCACCCAGTCAACACCATCCCTACTGTCGAGCATGGTGGTGGTAGCGTCACGTCATAAGGCTGTTTTTCATCAGAGGGGACTGGCAAGCTTGTCGGGATAGAAGGAACAATGGATGGTGCAAAGTACAGGAGAATCCTTGATGAAAACCTGCTTGAATCGGCCATGAATCTGAAACTGTGTAGGAGATTCACATTTCAGCAGGACAATGATCCGAAGCACAAAGCTGAAGCTAAACTAGAGTGGCTGAATAAGAAGAAAATAACCCCATGGGGCACTGACGGTTATTTTCCCACCAGGCGGACTGGAAATGAGGGGATTAGGGGGAAGGGGCCATGGCCCCCTTTCCTGAAGTGATATGGTCATGGTTATCACAACTTAAGTTAATGGCGTATGCACTTAGCCAATTACCCCAGATGTCCTGCAAAAGATGTAAATTGCAGGCAGTGTGGCAAAAGTGGATATTTTACTAAAGTATGTCACAGTAAAGACCACAAATACCAAAGATCTACCTACCTGGAACATTTCAAGAATGCACTTCTTACAGAACCAAAATGACACTTGGTGACTCACCTAAAAAAACCAATCACTGTAGTTGGTTGTCTTCAAGTACAGGTGTGACACAACCATGTTTCTGTGTCTGCTGATTTCTTCATTGTGTCTTCTGGAACACCTGTACTGGGCATGGACATCTTCACTGCTCTCAGACTGAATATTGTTAATGGATGTGTTACTTGCCTGGTGTTGACTTATTGGTGTGGGTGGTGGGCTTGGGATCCTAGAATGCCGAGTTCAAATCCCACTTACCCGTTAAATTAATACCAGGTGGGGTTGACTCTGCCTTTCATCCTTCTGCCAATACTTTCTTTCTTCTTTTACATACAATGTTAAGGCTCGAAGAAGAGCAAACACACACAACGTATAACAAGAGGAGCAGGAGACAAGAGGGGTATGAGAGGGAAGCACAAAACAGTGGGGAACAGAGACATGAGAAGATCTGTGGAAAGGAGAGGGATGGAGAGGTATACATGGGATAAACGAAATGGACACCACAGGTACTTTCAGGAAGGAAAACAGGGAATTTGAAAGTGGTGGGTTTGGGGTGGATCAACAGGAGTAGAGAGGATCACAGTTTGGGATGGGGGAAGATGAGAGATGGTGTTGAACAGCTGTTTTGAAGGCCTGGAGGGAAGAATGGGATTGAAGAGTGTGGGAGTTTGTTTCAAAGGTGAGAAAAAAATAGGAATGAAAGCGTGAAGGTGAACAGTGATTCTTGATTTTGGTACTTTTACCAGAAGGGGGTTGCTGGCGGACCTTGAGCGCCCTGGGGAAATATGGGCGGGACAGATAGACAGAACAGTTGGGGGGGGAGGCGAGGCCAGACAGGAGATGGTAGAAGACAGAAACTATACATACACCTGCCTGCGGTGAGTGTGTGAAAGACCCAAAGACAGCCTCATTACGCGAAAAACCAATTATCCCAAATTCCTTGGCTTCCACAGCGTGAAGCCGAGAAATGCGGGAGCACCAGCCTTGAACACTCCATCAGGCTGCGGATGAAAGCTTTGTACGTGGTCAGTAGCTCAGGTGTGCCAAGAAAGGACTTTGCATGACGAAGGATGCACAGTCGGCAACTGGCTTTGGAGGCCAGCTTGGAGATGTGGCTTTCCCAGGAAAGATAATGGCAGATTAGTGAGGCCGAAAAGTTTGAATGAAAGAACGCAGATGGGGGGGGGGGGGTTCAGTTGGCTGTGACAGGAGAGGAAGTCTGTGAGCCATTTGTGGAGATGGCCTTGGATACCATTGGAAGAGAGTTTCGTGAGCTGGGCGTGGTACCAGACCGTATCGAAAGCGTGCAATATGTTGAGGGAAATGGCTCTGAT